>NC_057801.1:422800807-422947647 GCF_018294505.1 Triticum aestivum | reverse complement strand
CTTTGATTTCCATAGCTTTTGGTGGTCATAGCCTTGGTTTCACAACCTAGGAGAGTATGGCGTCTAGTGAGGGAAATTATCACCGTAGAGGTCCTTACTTTGATGGTACTAATTTTGCTAGTTGGAAGCATAAGATGAAAATGCATATTCTTGGACATAACCCCGCCGTTTGGGCTATTGTGTGTATTGGCTTGCAAGGTGAATTCTTTGATGGGAGAGAACCAAACCATGAAGCTAGCACGGATGAATTGAAGACGTTGCAATACAACGCTCAAGCTTGTGATATCCTCTTCAACGGATTGTGCCCCGAAGAATTCAACAAAATCAGCCGCCTTGAGAATGCAAAGGAAATTTGGGATACTTTGATTGATATGCATGAAGGTACCGACTCCGTCAAGGAATCCAAGTTGGATGTGCTCCAAAGTCAGCTTGACAAGTTCAAAATGAAGGATGGTGAAGGTGTCGCTGAAATGTACTCTAGGCTTGCTCTTATCACAACTGAGATTGCCGGCTTAGGGAGTGAGGAGATGACCGACAGATTCATCATCAAGAAGATCCTAAGAGCATTGGATGGAAAGTATGATACCATGTGCACATTGATCCAAATGATGCCAAACTATAAAGATCTCAAGACAACGGAAGTCATTGGAAGAATTGTTGCTCATGAGATGTCACTCAAGGATAAGGAGGAACTTCACAACAAGTCAAGTGGTGCTTACAAAGCCTCATGTGAAGCCCCCACATCATCAAGTGAGAAACAAACCTTTAATAAAGAATTGAGATTAATGGTGAAGAACTTCAACAAATTCTACAAGAGTAGAAGCAAAGAAAGAAGCTCTAAGTCAAGGTCCAACAATGACAAAAGATCTTCTAGTCGAGAGCGCAATTGCTACAATTGTGGGAGACCCGGACACTATTCCAATGAGTGTACGGCACCCTACAAAAGAAGAGAAGATTCTCCAAAAAGAAGAAGCAAAAGAGAGGAATCACCACCAAGAGAGAGGAGGAGTAGAGATGATCGTTATGAACGAAGACCCTCATGGAGAAGCAAGGATTCGGAAAGGAAGGACAAGTCATCAAGGAGCTACACAAAACGAAGACATCAAGCTCATGTTGGTGAATGGGTATCCGGCTCCGACTCCGACAACCACTCCGAGAGAAGCTATCACTCCGACTCCAAATATACTCAAGATGAAGGTGTTTCCGGTCTAGCACTTGTGTCAACCAACTCCTACGACATATTTGACTCACCAAATTAAGGAATTGGAAGATGCTTCATGGCCAAAGGTCCAAAGGTAACACATCCCGAGTATGTTGATTTCAATAGTGATGAAGATGACTTGCTAGTTGATGATGATTTACTTGTTGACAACTCTAGTGATGAATACTATGATGAAACGTCAATTAATCATGCTAATCAAGATAAAACGAATGACAATGATAAGGAGAAGATTGAGCTTCTAACTAAATAACTAAACACTCTTAAGTTAGCTCATGAAACTATCTTCAAAGATCATCGAGAACTTTTAAGGGCTCATGAGAAGTTACGCTTCGAAAAGCTCAATCTTGAGCAAGAGCATGAGTTCTTAAAGGCAATCAATGATGATCTCCGTAAGAAAGTTCTTCTTACATTGCCAAGCGTTTACTCTTATCTACTTACATGCCTCAATTCAAGTCTAGTAACAAGTACAAGAAAGATCCTTCCACTAGTAGTAACAATTATAATGCCAAATCCAATATTGTTGCTTCTAGTAGTTCTCTTGATTCCACTAATGATTCTCTTAGCCAAGTTACACTTGAGCAAGAAAATAGCTTATTGAAGGGAATTATAGAGGAAGGTGTTTACAAGAGCCTTGCCGGGAGTAAGCAATTCGAGGAAATTGTACGCAAGCAAGGAAGGCACCGGAAGAATCAAGGTGTTGGTTTTGAACGAAAGTTCAATGCCAATGGAGTTGAGTGGGAAGAAGATCAATAACCCAAGACGAAGTTTGTTCCTCAACAAGAGAAGTATGATCCTACTTACTTCAAGGGAACACAAGCGCAAGATGATCTTCCACCACAAGACCACAATAACAAAGGCAAGGACAAGCTTCAAGAGGATATTGATGCATTTGAAGAAGCACCTAAGGCCTCGGTCAAGTGGGTTCCCAAGACTACGTCAAGTTCTACTTCATCAAGTACAACTACAACTCCAAGGATTCCCATCAAGATGATGTGGATCCCGAAGAAGAAGACCTAGAGAGTTCTTGAGGGTGACTCTGCCAACATTCTTCACTCATATCATTATGGCAAGAACAAGTGCAATCAACTTCCACATCTTGCACTAGTTCAAGGAGTCACAAACCCTCATGTTGGTAAGGCAAGGGACAAGGTAACCTAATGATTTCATGGACATCATCTTGTGTGTGCATCACTCTATGTCTATGGATACTCTTGTTTGTTCCTTGTGGGACTAACCCATGTAGGTATGTTGAAAGTGAAACGCACTCCAAAGGATTGCTCCAAATGATCTACATCAACATTGAGCATCCACATCTTCAACATCTACATGAAGTCATCATCGACAAAACCCAAGGTTAGTTCATCCCTCTAAAAGGGGATCTCACATCTAGGGGGAGCTTAACTCTAAGAATTGAGTCAAAGCAACTCTAATGGTGTGAACACATCAATGCATTATGTAAAAGTGGTAACCCCACTTGAGCTTAAACGATGAGTATGACCTATGATCAAATGTTCTCATTTGACTCCTAAGTCAATATACTCATATATAGATGACCTAGTCATCGCCAATTGTTTGATAGATGCTGGAATTGGTTGTGCATGCTTTGCCACATATTTCATTTGCCATTTTATTATGTGAGCATGTTGGTTGCATATTTTACTCATTCAAGGACATCCACTTGTTGCTTTGATTGTTTGGGTTTCTTTTCTTTTTGCCAAGTGGATGGACAAGAATGCCTAAGAACCTTCTCTAGCTATCTATGCTTTTCTCGTCTCAAACTCTATTCATGCTACATCAAAAAATTTGCTCAAGTCAGATTCGAACCACTCTGTGTGAGGAGCACTCGGAGTCCCCGATTCGTCATAGACTTAAACTTCCAAAACTTCTTTGTGATTCTCGGTCTGACCGATTCCTCCATTTCGGTCCTACCGAGATCACTAAGTCGATCTAAGTTTTCAATCTCGGTGCAACCGATTTGAACTTTTCGGTCACACCGAGTTGCTGTAAATGTACATAGTTATGCATCTCGGTGCCACCGAGTTGTTCCACTCGGTCACACCGACAGGGTCGGGCTATATATACTCACAGGCAAAATTTTGTAAATTTCTCCGAACCTCTTCGCCTGCGCAATAGCTTGCTCTGCCTCCAGGGTCTCCGGATCGTCTCCTCGTCGCCAGCTGCCTCCTGTCGCTGGTCTCTGCCGCCGTCAACGGAATTCACCCCGTCGTTGCCGTCGTAGCGAGTTCATCACCAAGCTACGGTATGGACTCGATCACAGTGCTATCCTCGTCCGATTCCTAGCACATTGTGTTCATTATGATTCTTGCCACGATTGAAACACTTCTATCCAGTCAATACAATCCTTAGATTAGATGCGATTTGAAAATTTAGGATTAGGTTTCTGTCGAAACCATCTCGGACCTACCGAGTTGAAAAACTCGGTCCCACCGATTTGGCTAACGCCATTGCACTAGTAACTCTCGGTCTAACCGAGAATTGCTAATCGGTGTGACCGATTTTAGGACTTTGTGAAACCCTAGCAGTCTTGGTGCCACCGAACTGTGACTCGGTCCGACCGAGTTCACCAGTTTAGGTTCCAAAAACTGCTTCGGTATCACCGAGTTTGAAAATCGGTTGATCCGAAATGCTTTTTGTGGAAAACTAAAACTGAATTTTTGAATCAGTCTCTTGCAAAAATCTCTGTATTTTGTGATGCTCATCCATTCTATCTCATCTATAACTATAGGGTCAGCAGTCAGTGTTTTGCAGCATGTCAGACCAAAGTGATAGTCAGAACAAGTCAGAAGAGCTTAATCACATGAGTGAGGGCACTAGTCCCTCTAGCACTTCAGCTGATGGCAGCAGGAGCACCCCAAGTAATTTGCCTAAGGCTGCCACCAGGACAAGGAAGAAGAGAACCTTAGAATCCGAGGATGAGGATTACTTGGCAGAAGAAGATGAGGCTACCTCCAAGAAGGTAGTGCTCAAAAAGGAGTATGCCTCAGCAAAGAACACAAAGCCTGGACTAAATAGGAAGGTTCCTGCTAAGAGGACACCTATGCTGAAGGTTAGAGGATCAACTCAAGTGCCTGAGAAGATAGAACCCAAAGAGGCACCTGCAAGAAGAGTCACAACTTCCAAACCCAAGAAAGTTCCCACTGGAGAAACTATGAAGTTTACCATTGAATCAGAAGATGAAACTGCTGGTCAAGATAAGAAGAAGAAGAGAGCCAGAACCACTACTGCCCAGGTTCTTGGAAATCCCTCTATGAGGAGAGACTCTAAAGAGGAAGAAGAGGTTGCTGCACCAGCACCCAAGGCACAAAAGCTAATGGGTGATGCTATTAAGTCAGGGGCTGCAACATCAAAGCCCAAGGAAGCACCCAAAGCTGCCCCCAAGCCCAAGCTTGCACCAAATAGGAATACCAGGAGTATTCCAGCTGCTGAGAAGAACAAGGCCCCAGTGCCTGAAGTTGCTGATGAGGAAGATGAAGAAGGACAAGTCCTGAGGAAGCTAAAGCCTAATATTCTAGACCACAATGATGCTCATCCTATGGCTGAGAATATGAAGTTGAGAAAGGATGTAGGACTCAGACTGTGGAGGCTGACAGATCCATATGCTACCAGGAGGAAGACTGTTGTTGATTACAGGTTCCACACAAAGGAACAGCAGGACTTCTATGAGACAGTGATGTTAGACAAGAAGCCCATTGTGTGTGATATGAGGTGGGTCGACTGGACCTACATAAAAGAAAATGAGGAACACTATCCTGGAGTGCAAGACAGCTTTGTTGCTTGTGGAGTTGCAGACTTTGTTGGGCAGAAGCTCACAAAGTGGAATGATGAGCTCATTATGCAATTCTACTCCACAGCACACTTCTATCCAGATGGCAGGATAGTTTGGATGTCTGAAGGTACAAGGTACCAGTCAACAATTGAGGAATGGGCCAGTCTAATCAATGCCCCAAAGGAGAGTGAGGATGACTTGGATGTCTATGCCAAGAAGAAGATGGACCACAACACCATGTCTCATATGTACAAGGAGATCCCAAACAAAGCTCTTGAGACTTTCAAGTTTGGGTCAGTCCACTTTCTTCTGTCAGGGCTGCCAACCATCAACTGGATTCTAAGGCACACTCTGTTGCCCAAGTCAGGTGACCACAACATGATTAGAGGGCATGCTATCAACTTGCTACACTTGTTTGATGTGCCACAAAAATTCAAGGTCATGAGCCTCATTGTTGAGACCATTAAGAGGACAGCAGCAGACCAGAAGAGGAGTTGTGGGTATGTCCCACAGATTCAGGAGTTGATTAACTCAAAGATGGGCACAGGAACATACTTGCTGGATAAGGAACATTTTGCTATCTATCCAGACTTTGAGGACAATCAAGTTGTCATGAATGAGAATGAACCATCATCAGTGCAAGCTCAAGAGCAGAAGGAGAAGGCAAACAGAGAGAAGGCTGCCAAGATGCCAACTCAAGAGGAGGCATCTGAGTACTTTTTTAAGAACAAGCAGGAGTAGCTTGGTTACTTGATAGCATCAACACTGAGGATTGAGAAGGGGTTGGCCACCCTAACTCAAAATCAGGAGAGCCTGGAAAGATTCATGGAACAAAAATTCTATGATCTAGATGTTAAAGTAACTGAGATTCAGTCAGTTGTGGAGAAGCTCCAGGATGACATGCAGGAGAGGAAGGGCAAGACAACCACTGATGCATTTGCCAGAATGCCTAGAGCTCATAGGTCAGCTGCAGTGCCTGTGACAGACTCTAGAGCCACATCATCTGCACCAGCTACAGCTCCTATAGCTCCAGTGCAACCAGCTCCAGCACCAACTCCTCCAGCTCCATCCACTTCAACTGAAGCCTTCATCCAAGGAGCCATCTCTACACCACCACCTGAAGATCAAGCCTGAGAGTCGATCTAGCACTATGCATTTTCTATGAACTTTTTGGTAACTTGTTGCCAAAGGGGGAGAAAAATGTATAGATCACAGGCTTCGAGAGAGAGAGTGTTGCTTTTGTTCTCTCTTACTTTGGTGGTTAAACTTTGTTTGCTTTTGATTGCTTGAGATACTATGCTTTTATCTGTGAGACATTGATGATCATGTGTTTGATCATAAGCTACACTTATGCATGTTTGATGATATTACCTTACCTATCCTTATGTAATCATTCACTTTGCTTGGTGATGAGTGCATGTATTCAATCTTTATCATTTTGAGCGCTCCACCAAGATGTATGTGACATGGAAGAGTAACCCATGAGCCTAATTCCTTGTGCATTTGCAGTCCAAAGCAAATCTTAAACTATGCACAAATTTAGGGGGAGCTCTTGCTTATCACATACTTCTCAAAGCGATGATGTTTTTCAATCTTATTATCATTTGTCGAAGCTTTGATCTATATGTTGTCACCAATTACCAAAAAGGGGGAGATTGAAAGTGCAACTATCCCTAGGTGGTTTTGGTAATTCATAACAACATATAGCTCATTGAGCTAATGCTATTCCAAGACTATTATTTCAGGAAAGCTCAATGAATGGCATGGCATGGATAATGAAAGTGGATCCCTCAAAATATCAAGGACAAAGGATTGGCTCAAGCTCAAAAGCTCAAGACTCTTCATTTTACATTTTAGTGATCCAATATCACATTGAGTCTATAGGAAAAGCCAATACTATCAAGGAGGGATGAGGTGTTGCTTAATGAGCCTCTTGCTTCATGTGCTTAGTGATATGCTCCAAATACCCTCAACTACTTTCTCACATCCACATATGACCCAAACCCAAAGCCAAAATAGGTCCCACCGAGTTCATATGTCATAGCCACTGCCACAAACCCTAGGCAGATCGGTCTTACCGATAGGGATCTCGGTCTCACCGACCTGGGGTTGTAATCTCTCTGTTTCCCTTCGTAACGTTTTGGTCTAACCGAAGTGAGCGATCGGTCCCATCAAGATTGCAATGTAAACTCCCTGTTTCCTTTTCGTAACATTTCGGTCTCACTGAAAAGAGCGAATCGGTCCCACCGAGTTTACCTGACCAACTCTCTGGAAAGCTTATTACCAAAATCGGTCTTACCGAGTTTGTATAATCGGTCTTACCGAGATTACGTTATGCCCTAGCCCTAACCATATCGGTTCTACCGAGTTGCATGTCGGTCCCACCGAAAATCCTAACGGTCACTAGGTTTACTAAATCGGTCTGACCGAGTCTGTTGAATCGGTCCCACCGAGTTTGGTAAATTGTGTGTAACGGTTAGATTTTGTGTGGAGGCTATATATACCCCTCCACCTCCTCTTCATTCGTGGAGAGAGCCATCAGAACAAACCTACACTTCCAACTTACCATTTCTGAGAGAGAACCACCTACTCATGTGTTGAGGCCAAGATATTCCATTCCTACCATATGAATCTTGATCTCCAGCCTTCCCCAAGTTGCTTTCCACTCAAATCTTCTTTCCACCAGATCCAAAATCTATGAGAGAGAGTTGAGTGTTGGGGAGACTATCATTTGAAGCACAAGAGCAAGGAGTTCATCATCAACGCACCATTTGTTACTTCTTGGAGAGTGGTGTCTCCTAGATTGGCTAGGTGTCACTTGGGAGCCTCCGACAAGATTGTGGAGTTGAACCAAGGAGTTTGTAAGGGCAAGGAGATCGCCTACTTCGTGAAGATCTACCGCTAGTGGGCGACGGCCATGGTGGGATAGACAAGGTTGCTTCTTCGTGGACCCTTCGTGGGTGGAGCCCTCCGTGGACTCGCGGAACCGTTACCCTTCGTGGGTTGAAGTCTCCATCAACGTGGATGTACGATAGCACCACCTATCGGAACCACGCCAAAAACATTCGTGTCTCCAATTGCGTTTGAATCCTCCAAACCCTTCCCTTTACTTTCTTGCAAGTTGCATGCTTTAATTTCCACTGCTCATATACTCTTTGCATACTTGCTTCTCCATCCTCCTGCGCTGAATCTTGCTGGAGGAGGTTGTCTTCGGCACTGTCCGGGGTATTATTGTCTCCCGTGCCGGAATCACCGTTTTTGCTGTGGTGGGATTTAGAGCGGCGCCGCTGACGCCGGCGCTTAGGCTGTTTCTTGGAGGGGTCATCCTCCGTTGTTCCATCGCCATTCCTATCTTTTGGGATGTCCACCATGTAAATGTCGTATGACGAGGTGGACATCCAGTGCCCTGTAGGCGCTGGTTCTTGGTCGTCTCCTGCATCGTCGTCCATACCGTCGATGTCTTCGGAGTCGAAGTCTAGCATGTTGGTTAAATCATCGACAGTGGCTACGTAGTGGGTGGTGGGTGGGGTTTGAATTTCTTCATCGTCCGCATCCCAACCTTCCTAACCATAGTCCGGCCAGGGCTCTCCTGATAAAGAGAGAGACTTTAGTGAATTCAGGATGTCGCCAAAGGGCGAGTGGTGAAAGATGTCCGCGGCGGTGAATTCCATGACCGGTGCCGGAGAGGAGTCCGGCACCTTGGAGTTACGAGCCTTGCTAAGGACAGGGATGGTGTTCGGTTCAATCGCCGTAGAGATCGCAGCCCCCGAGGCGGTGTCCAGCCACCCGTCCTCGATCGACGCAGTCGGCTCCGAGCTAAGGGTCGGAGCGGACACTGGTGCGGCCTCCAGGGCACTGTTCGGCGGCAGAGCTAGATCATGCCAATCGTGACAGTGCAGCGTGCTTGGCTGTGGCTCGAACCTGTCGAAGATCAAGTCTCCGCGGACGTCAACCGTGTAGTTCAAACTTCCAAATCTGACCTGATGGCCAGGGTGTAGCTTTCAATCTGCTCCAGATGGCCAAGCAAATTGGCCCGCAGTGCAAAGCCGCCGAATGCGAAGATCTGTCCAGGGAGAAAAGTCTCACCCTGGACCGCATCGTTTTTGATGATCGGAGGAGCCATCGGGCCTAAAGATGACGACACAGAGGAACTCTCAATGAAAGCACCAATGTCGGTGTCAAGACCGGCGGATCTCGGGTAGGGGGTCCCGAACTGTGCGTCTAGGCGGATGGTAACAGGAGACAAGGGACACGATGTTTTACCCAGGTTCGGGCCCTCTCGGTGGAGGTAAAACCCTCCTCCTACTTGATTCATATTGATGATATGGGTAGTACAAGAGTAGATCTACCACGAGATCAGAGAGGCTAAACCCTAGAAGCTAGCCTATGGTATGATTGTTGTTCGTCCTATGAACTAAAACCCTCCGGTTTATATAGGCACCGAAGAGGGTTATTGTTACACAGAGTCGGTTACAATGGTAGGAGATCTACATATCCGTATCGCCAAGCTTGCCTTCCACGCCAAGGAAAGTCCCATCAGGACACGGGATGAAGTCTTCAATCTTGTATCTTCATAGTCCAGGAGTCCGGCCAAAGGCTATAGTCCGGCCATCCGGACACCCCCTAATCCAGGACTCCCTCAACTGCCTCTGCACCATAGACCATAAAGAAAGGCGTATAGCCTATTGACCTGTTAGGGGTGGTATCGATACTCTAGAGTACTGAAGGTAGCTCCTCAACCCAACAACCCGGCATTCGCTTCAAAGGAACCATAAGCCGCGGCTTGATACCTCTCAAAATTTCTTGGTTAGCCCTCTTAGCTTGACCATTAGATGGCGGATGAGCCAGAGAAGAAACATCAAGATGAATATGCTCTCGTTGACAGAAGTCCTTCATAGCATCCTTAGAAAAATCAGTGTCATTATCAGTGATGATACTATGAGGGTAACCAAAACGGAAGATCGGTTTTTTAACAAACTGGACTGCGGTCGCCGCATCACACTTGCTGACCGGCTTTGCTTCAACCCACTTGGTAAATTTGTCAACCGCCACCAAGAGGTGGGTTTTCTTATCCTTAAACCTCTTGAAAGGTCCAACCATATCAATCCCCCAAACTGCAAACTGCCAACTAATTGGAATCATCCTAAACTCTTGAGCCGGCACATGAGCCCGTCGAGAAAATTTCTAACATCCATCACACTTACTAATGATATCCTCTGCATCAGCACGAGCCTTCAACCAATAAAACCCATGACGAAAAGCTTTAGCCACTAAAGACTTAGAGCAGGCATGATGACCACAATCACCTTCATGGATCTCTCCAAAAATCTCACGACCCTCTTCAGTAGAAACACAATGTTGGAACACGCTTGTCACACTGCATCGGTGTAACTCACCATTAACAATAGTCATAGATTTAGATCTCCTGGTGATTTGCCTTGCCAAAGTTTCATCCTCAGGTAACTCGCCCTGGGTCATATAAGCCAGGTAGGGAAGTGTCCAATCAGAAAAAGCATGGAGAGGCGCCACCAACTGCGCCTCTGGGTCAGGAATAGCAAGATCCTCTTCTGATGGTAACTTGACTGAAGGATTATGCAATACATCAAGAAATACATTAGGAGGTACCTGCTTACGTTGAGACCCAAGCTGGCTCAAGGCATCGGCCGCCTCATTTTTCATTCGATCAAGGTGCTCTACTTGATAACCCTTGAAATGACCAGCAATATTATCAACCACCCGGTGATAAGCCGCCATGAGCAGGTCTCTAGAATCCCATGTACCTGAAACTTGCTGAGCCACAAGGTTTGAGTAGCCAAAACACCTGATCCGGCTCAAATTCATCTATTTGGTCATTCGAAGGTCGTGGAGTTCCTCATATTCAGCTGCATTGTTAGTACAAACTTGTCACTCATGGGGAAGTCAATATAACCCCAGCCCCCAAGCCTTCCAGCTGCCTAGACCCATCAAAGTGAATCGTCCAATATGTGTTATTAGGCCTCTCCTTGGGCGTCTGCAACTCCGTCCAGTCATTGATGAAATCCACCAAGCCTGAGATTTGATAGTTGTCCTTGGCACATATTTCAGACCATGAGGTTCGAGTTATATTGCCCACTTAGCAACCCGGCCTGTGGCCTCCCTGCTTTGAATAATGTCTCCTAAGGGATCAGAGCTGACCGCGGTAATAGGATGACCAAGAAAACAATGCTTCAGCTTGTGACTCGCCAGGAGCCCATGAAAACTCCATATACCAATTTCTGACAATGTGGATATCGTTGCTTGGACTCAATCAACACCTCACTGACATGATAAGCCGGCCCCTGGACTAGGTACTCCTTACCCGTCTCCTTGCGCTCCACCACAATCGCCACACTGACAGCCTTGCTATTAGCTGCCACATACAGGACCAAGGGTTCCTTCTCAAAGGGAGCCGCCAGGATGGGCAGCTCAGCTAACTGCTTTTTGAGCACCTCAAACGTCTTATCAGCAGTGTCCCTCTAGACAAACTGATATGTTTTCTTCATCATCTGGTATAAGAGAATGGCCTTCTCTCCCAGGCGGCTTATGAACCAGCTTATAGCCACGATATGACCCGCTAGGCGCTGGACGTCATTGACACACACCGGCTTAGCTAATGAAGTAATAGTCTTAATCTTCTCTAGGTTAGCTTCAATACCTCTCTCTGAGACCAGAAAACCCAAGAGCTTGCCTGCATGTACACCAAAAACACACTTGCCCGGGTTAAGCATCATCTTATAGCCCGGAGATTGTCAAAAGTCTCCCTTAGATCATCCAAGAGTATCTCCTTTTTCCTGGATTTAACCACAATATCATCCACATAAGCATGCACATTACGCCCAATTTGACTGTGAAAGAAATTCTGAACACAGTGTTGATAAGTCGCCTCGGCACTCTTAAGCCCAAAAGGCATAGAGACATACCAGAAGGCTCCAAAAGGGGTGATAAAAGACGTCTTCTCTTGGTCTTTAACTGCCCTCTTGATATGATGGTAACCAAAATAAGCATCCAAGAGACATAAACTCTCACAACCCGCTGTGGCATCAATAATCTGGTCAATACGGGGGAGAGTAAACAGATCAGCTGGACAAGCTTTGCTAAGATCTATGTAGTCAACACACATACGCCAAGTGCCATTCTTCTTGAGCACCAGCACCGGGTTAGCCAACCACTTTGGATGGAAGACCTCCAAGATAAACCCGGATGCCAAGAGCCGGGCCACCTCTTCTCCAATGACCTTATGTCGTTCTTCATTGAAATGACGAAGAAACTGCTTGACCGACTTAATTTTAGGATCCACATTAAGAGTGTGCTCAGCAAATTCTCTCGGTACACCCAGCATGTCAGAAGGTTTCCATGCAAAGATGTCCTGGTTATCACGGATGAACTCGATGAGCGTGCTTTCCTATTTAGGATCCATATTAGCCCCCACTATGAACTGCTGAGATGAGTTGCCAGGGACAAAGTCAACCTACTTAGTATCGTCAGCTGACTAAAACTTCAACAAAGGGTCTTGCTCGATGGTGGGCTTCTTCAAAGGGGTCACATCAGCCAGGTCAATCTTATCCTTATAAAATTAAAGATCCTCAGTAGCACAAGCTGATTCAGCATAGGCAGCATCTTCTTCTTCACATTCCAAAGCAATCTTTCGATTACCATGGTCCGTAATAGTACCCTTACGTCCTGGCATCTTAAGCTGTAAATAAACATAACAAGGTCGTGCCATAAATTTGGTGTAAGCCAGCCGTCTGAACAGGGCGTGATAAGGGATCTTGATCTTAACCACTTCAAATTCATAACGTCTCTGCTCTGTAGTCATAGTCATTGCCAAAAGACACTTCCAAGGCGATCTTACCAACTGGATAGGCCGACTTACCAGGTACCACACCATGAAAAACTGTAGAAGATGGCTTAAGCTCCTTATCAGTTAATTCATCTAACGAAAGATATCATAATACAGGATATTCATGTTGCTGCCACCATCCATGAGCACTTTAGTGAATTTATAACCCCCAACCTGAGGGGCTACCACCAATGCTAGTTGACCCGGATTGTCAACTCAGGGCGGGTGATCCTCTCGACTCCATGTGATTGGCTGCTCTGACCATCGCAAGTATTGAGGTACCGCCGGCTCAATTGCACTGACCGCGCATTTATGAACCTTTTGATCTCGCTTGCAAAGACTGGTGGTGAAAACATGATAATGTCCACTGTTAAGCTACTTTGGATTACTCTGATATCCTGACTGATGTTGTTCGCTACCTTGACCAGACTGTTGGTTATAACCACCCTAGTTGCCCGGTCCTTGACACCTAGAATTTGAGCCACCACCACCAAAGTCGGGCCCCTGTGAGCCAGACCCTGACCCGCCAGGCGGGCCATTATTGTTGCCACGATTCTGATTGAAGTTGGAATTCTTGTACGCTCTCATGATGAAACAGTCCTTCCAAGAATGAGCCGCCGGTTTATTGGGTAGACTGTGTTTTGGGCAAGGTTCGTTCTTCATCACCTCAATATTAAATTTAGGCCCTCCAAAGATCTGCTTACCATTGCCATTACGGCGCTGGTTTTTATATCTAGTGTTGGTGTTAGCTACAAGATCTAACCCGCCATTGGGTTGTCTACGCCTACCACCGTTACCCTGGTTGTGACCATTATGCCCTGTCACGTTCTGGTGCTGACCCTTACAATTACCACTCTTCTTTCCCTTGTTGGATTTTTCATCATCAGATCCAGGATCTTTGGTGGTATCAGAGTCGGCATACTTGATGAGAGCCGCCATGAGCTCTCCCATGTCATTACAGTGATGCTTAATCCGCCCAAGCTTCTGAATAAGGGGGGTAAAGTGGTAGTTTATCTCCAAGATCAGAACCGCCTGACCTACTGCAATACTGTCTGAAGAATGCATAATAGTTGAGACCCGCCAGACCCAATTATGAGCCGACTCATCCTCACGTTGTACACAGTTATCAAGATCAATGATCGTTAAAAGCTGCTTGCATGTTCCTTCAAAATTCTGAATGAACCGTGCTTTCAACTCTACCCATGAATTGATGGAGTTGGCGGGTAATCCTTTTAACCAGGTCCGAGCTGGCCCATCCAACATCATAGTAAAATATTTAGCACACACGGCATCATTGACATCTAGCATCTCCATCGCTAACTCATAACTCTCAATCCAGGCCTCAAGGGGAATATCAGTTGTATAGTTAGGCACCTTGCGAGGACCCTTAAAATCCTTAGGCAAATGTTCATTACGTAATGCTGGTACTAAACAAGGCACTCCAACAGATCTGGAAATTATACCGGTTTATGAAAGAAAGTATGTCTAGAGGGGGGTGATTAGACTACTTGACCAAATAAAAATCTAGCCTTTTCCCAATTTTAAGTCTTGGCAGATTTTAGCAACTTAACGCAAGTCAAGCAATCAACCTACACATGCATTCTAAGAGTATAGCAGCGGAATGTAAATCATTGCATATGAAGGTAAACGGGAGGAGTTTGGAGGGAGCAAATGCAATGTAGACACGGAGATTTTTTTGCGTGGTTCCGATAGGTGGTGCTATCTTACATCCATGTTGATGGAGACTTCAACCCATGAAGGGTAATGGTTGCGCGAGTCCATGGAGGGCTCTACCGACGAAGGGTTCACGAAGAAGCAACCTTGTCTATCCCACCATGGCCATCGCCCACGAAGGACTTGCCTCGCTTGGGTAGATCTTCACGAAGTAGGCGATCTCCTTGCCCTTACAAACTCCTTGGTTCAACTCCACAATCTTGACAGAGGCTCCCAACTGACACCTAACTGATGTCTACTACGCAACTTTATTCTTGTAGACTCGTGTTGGGCCTCTAAGCATAGAGTTTTGTAAGACAGTAGCAATTTTCCCTCAAGTGGATGACCTAAGGTTTATCAATCCGTGGGAGGCATAGGATGAAGATAGTCTCTCTCAAGCAACCCTGCAACCAAATACAAGAAATCTCTTGTGTCCCCAACACACCCAATACAATGGCAAATTGTATAGGTGCACTAGTTTGGCGAAGAGATAGTGATAAAAGTGTAATATGGATGGTAGAAATATATTTTTATATTCTGAATAGATCAAAACAGCAAGGTAGCAAATAGTAAAAGGGCACAAAAACGGTATTGCAATGCTTGAAAATGAGGTCTAGGGTGCATACTTTCACTAGTGCAATCTCTCAACAATGCTAACATAGTTGGATCATATAGCCATCCCTCAAAGTGCGATGAAGAATCACTCCAAAGTTCCTATCTAGCGGAGAACATAAGAATAAATTGTTTGTAGGGTACGAAACCACCTCAAAGCTATTCTTTTCGTTCGATCTATTCAAGAGTTTGTACTAAAATAACACAAAGCTATTCTTTCCGTTCGATCTATCCTATAGTTCAGACTAAAATAACACCAAAGCAAATTCATATTCATAATACTCAATCCAACACAAAGAACTTCAAAGAGTGCCCCAAGATTTCTATCGGAGAAACAAAGACAAGAACGTGCATCAACCCCTATGCATAGATTACCCCAATGTCACCTTGGGAATCCGCGAATTGAGTGCCAAAACATATATCAAGTGAATCAATATGATACCCCATTGTCACCATGAGTATTCAATTGCAATACATACATAATGTGTTCTCAAATCCATAAAAGTATTCAAATCGATAACAATGAAATCTCAAAGGGAAAAACTCAATTCATCACAATAAGATAGAGAGGGGGGAAACACCATATGATCTGACTATATTAACAAAGCCCGCGATACATCAAGATCGTGACATCTCAAGAACACGAGAGAGAGAGAGAGAGAGAGAGAGAGGGAGAGGGAGAGAGATTAAACACATAGCTACTGGTACAAACCCTCAGACCCGAGGGTGGACTACTCCCTCCTCATCGTGGTAGCCGTCGGGATGATGAAGATGGCCACCGGTGATAATTCCCCCTCTGGCAGCGTGCCAGAATGGGGTCTAGATTGGATCTCATGGATACAGAGGTCTTGCAGCGGCGAAACTTCTAATCTAGGGCTACCCCGATGGGTTTTGGAATATTTGGGATTTTATAGGTTAAAGAGGCGGTCCGGGGGGCACCTGAGGTGGGCAGCACCCACCAAGGCGCACCTGGGCCTCCTAGCGCGCCCTGGTGGGTGCTACTCCCCTCGAGCAGCCCCCCAGGTGCTTCCTTGGCCCACTGGCTTTCAAAAAATCCTCTAGGAGTTTTATTTCATTTGGACACTGTTTGATATTGATTTCCTGTGATGTAAAAAACAAGCAAAAAATAGCAACTGGCACTGGGCACTGGGTCAATAGGTTAGTCCCAAAAATGATATAAAGTTGCTATAAAATGATTGTAAACCATCCAAGAATGATAATATAATGGCATGAATACTTCATAAATTATAAATACGTTGGAGATGTATCAGCATCCCCAAGCTTAATTCCTACTCGTCCACGAGTAGGTAAATGATAAAACAAATAATTTATGAAGTGTGAATGCTAGCAAAGTGCACAAGTTTAATCAATGACAATTTCAATCACTTTTCCTAGCATCATAACAGCAATTGTTTCTTATAAAACTTCTCATGTTATAGTAGCAACCAATTCACATGTTAAGGTCCAACCAATGAATTATCTTGAAACTCAACAACCTATGTTTTCAGTCACCAAGCAATTGCAATTCAACTTATTCAATAGAGCCTAAGTAAGATCTCCACATACTCAACCATCATATAGTCTTCTATGATTTCTAACACTCACCGCATACACATGAGCAAAATGTTTCAACCGGACACATAGAAATATAGGGGCTTATCATTTTGCCTCCCAACATATTCACCTTTGGGTGATGTCAACAATAATAACTCATGCTGCCCATATTCAACTGGACATATGTGCCTAGATCTTTCCTCACCACAAGATGCTTGCCAAAGGAGAAAAACAAAAAAAGGAATAGAGAGAAAAACTTTGACTCTTGCGTGATCTTTGGAACGAACATGATCCAGAGGACTTGGAGTGCAAGTCAAGAAGCAGTCGAGGCGGCCACGAGGGTGGAGCTCCCCCTACTGGGAGCACCCCCTATCTCGTGGGCCCCTCGGGTGTCCACCGACCTACTTCTTCCTCCTATATATACCCACGTACCCCGAGAACATCAAAGGCGACCATGAAAAACTATTTCCACCACCGTAACCTTCTGTATCCACGAGATCCCATCTTGGAGCCTTCGCCAGCGCTCCGCCGGAGGGGAAATCGACAATGGAGGGCCTCTACATCATCTCCAAGGCCTCTCCGATGAGTTGTGAGTAGTTTACCACAGACCTTCGGGTCCATAGTTATTAGCTAGATGGCTTATTCTCTCTTTTTGGATCTCAGTACCATGTTCTCCTCAATCTTCTTGGAGATCTATTCGATGTAAACTCTTTTTGCGGTGTGTTTGTCGAGACCCGATGAATTGTGGGTTTATGATCAAGTTTATCTATGTGAAATATTTGAATCTCCTCTGAATTCTTTTATGTGTGATTAAGTTATCTTTGCGAGTCTCTTCGAATTATCTGTTTGGTTTGGCCTACTAGATTGATCTTTCTTGCAATGGGAGAAGTGCTTAGCTTTGGGTTCAATCTTGTGGTGTCCTTTCCCAGTGACAGCAGGGGCAGCAAGGCACGTATTGTATTGTTGCCATCGAGGATAAAAAGATGGGGTTTATATCATATTGCATGAGTTTATCCCTCTACATCATGTCATCTTTCTTAATGCGCTACTCTGTTCTTTATGAACTTAATACTCTAGATGCATGCTGGATAGCGGTTGATATGTGGAGTAATAGTAGTAGATGCAGGCAGGAGTCGGTCTACTTGTCACGGACGTGATGCCTATATACATGATCATGCCTAGATAATCTCATAATTATTCGCTTTTCTATCAATTGCTCGACAGTAATTTGTTCACCCATCGTAATACTTATGCTATCTTGAGAGAAGCCACTAGTGAAACCTATGGCCCCCGGGTCTATCTTTTATCATATAAGCTTCCAATCTACTTTTATTTGCATCTTTACTTTTCCAATATATATCATAAAATACCAAAATATATTTATCTTATCATATTATCTCTATAACATCTCACTTTTGCAAGTGGCCGTGAAGGGATTGACAACCCCTTTATTGCGTTAGTTGTGAGTTCTTTGTTTGTTTGTGTAGGTGCGTGGGACTTTTGAGGAGCCTCCTACTGGATTGATACCTTGGTTCTCAAACTGAGGGAAATACTTACGCTACTATTGCTGCATCTCCCTTTCCTCTTCAAGGAAAACCAACGCAAACTCAAGATGTAGCACCGGGTACCTGGCCAAGGAGATCGTTCACCGACTTCCGGCCAAGGGACAGATCATCCCTACCCCACAGCCCCATGAGAGAGTTGTGTTTCTCACACACTTTGTCTGTGGGCTGGGATTCCTTCTCCACCCGTTTGTCCGTGGACTGATGTTTTACTACGGGCTGGACTTCCATGATTTGGCTCCCAACTCTATCCTCAACATCTCGGCATTCATTGTATTGTGCAAGGCCTTTCTCCGCATCCCACCTCACTTCAGCCTATGGCTGAAGATCTTCAATGTGAAGCCCAAGGTGGTGAGCGGCCAACAAGCTGAGTGCGGAGGCGCCATGGTGGGCAAGATGCCTAACGTCACCTAGCTCGAAGGCTCCTTTGTAGAGACTATGAAGGGGTGGCAATCGGGGTGGTTCTACATCACTGAGCCGCGCGCCACCAACTAGGCGGCAGCCCCCGCGTTCTGATCTGGAGTCCCGATGTGGCTCACTTCCTGGCAAGAGAAGGGCCTGTTGAGGGAGTCCTGGATTAGGGGGTCCTCGGAAAGCCGGAGTATATACTTGTGCCGGACTGTTGGATTATGAAGATACAAGATTGAAGACTTTGTCCCGTGTCCGGGCGGGACTCTCCTTTGCATGGAAGGCAAGCTTGGCAATTCGGATATGTAGATTTCCTTCTCTGTAACCGACTCTGTGTAACCCTAGCCCCCTCCGGTGTCTATATAAACCGGAGGGTTCAGTCCGTAGGATGAGAACAATCATAATCATAGGCTAGCTTCTAGGGTTTAGCCTCTACGATCTCGTGGTAGATCAACTCTTGTAATACTCATATCATCAAGATCAATCAAGCAGGAAGTAGGGTATTACCTCCATAGAGAGGGCTCGAACCTGGGTAAACATTGCGTCCCCCGCCTCCTGTTACCATTAGCCTTAGACGCACAGTTCGGGACCCCTAACCGAGATCCGCCAGTTTTGACACCGGCATTGGTGCTTTCATTGAGAGTCCCACTGTGTCATCACCATAAGGCTTGATGGCTCCTTCAATCATCTACAACAATGCGATCTAGGGTGAGGTTTTCCTCCCCGGACAGATCTTCGTATTCGGCGGCTTCGCACTGTGGGCCAACTCGCTTGGCCATCTGGAGCAGATCGATAGCTACACCCCTGGCCATCAGGTCAGGTTTGGAAGCCTGAACTACACTGCCGACATCTGCGGAGACTTGATCTTCGACGGATTCGAGCCCATGACAGGTGCGCCGTACAGTCATGATGAGCATGACTTAGATCTGCCATCGGACAATGCTCATGAGAACGCACCTGCAGCTGCCCTGGCCCTAGATCCGGAGTAGATTGTGCCATCCGTGGACGGGTGGATAGACCCCGCCATGGAAGCCGCACACTCATCGGCGATAGAGCCAAACACAGACTTCGCCTCCAATGAGGTCTGTGTCATCGGACCCTCGGACTCGTCTCCGGCCACAGGCTCCGAACCGCGCACATCTGTACCCATCGAACCTGATTGGGCACCGATCATGGAGTTTACCTCCGCAGATATCTTTCAGCACTCGCCATTGGGCGACGTGCTAAACTCTTTAAAATCCCTCTCCCTGTCAAGAGACTCCTGGCCAAACTATGTTCGTCTTGAGTGGGAAGTGGACGACGAAGAAATTCGTTACCCACCCACCACCCACTTGATAGCCACTGTACGACTTAACCGACATGCTTGATTTCGACTCCGAAGACATCGACGGTATGGATGACGACGCCGGAGAAGAACTGGAACCACCGCCCACAGGGCGCTGGACAGCCACCTCATCATATGATATATATATGGTGGACACATCCAAAGAAAGCAATGGCGATGAGGCAACGGAGGCTAATCCCCTTGATAAGCAATCTAAGCGCCGGCGTCAGCGGCACTGCTCCAAGCCCCGCCATAGCAAAAATAGCGATACGGGCACAAGATACAATAGCACTCCGAATAATGCCGAAGACGAAAACAATCCCGCCCGGCCAAGCTTCGAGCAAGCCGGACGGGAGGATGGGAAAGCTAGCACTGATGAACAGGCAATAGATGGAGACTTGGAGGACGACAACTACATGCCCCTCTCCGAAGACGAGGCGAGCCTCAGCGACGAAGAATTTATCGTGCCTGAGGATCCCGTCGAGCAGGAGCGCTTTAAGCGTCGGCTTATGGCCACTTCAAAAAGCTTAAAGAAAAAACAGCAGCAGCTTCAAGCTGACCAAGACCTGCTAACTGATAGATGGATCCTGGCAGCCGAGGAATACGGACTCGAGCGCCCAACCAAAAGTTACCCGAAGCACAGGTTGTTACCTCAACTTGAAGAGGAGGCACTAGATCCTACACTACCAGGACAGGATGCGGCTGACCGACCACCTCGTGGCCAAGACAAAGTGGCGTTTCGGCCCGTATACCAGCCCGCACCCCATCGCCAATCAAACAAAAACACGAAGGCCCGGGGCTACACACAGGACCTGCAAAACGAGTTGGAAAACAAAGCAGGACAGTCAAGATCGATCTACGGATCACGAGGGCGTGCCCAAACGCGTGACGATGACCACCACACCGGATACACTAAATACAAATCTGACCGGGCCAAATACAACAGACCAGACTCATTTGAACTGCGCCGTGATGTAGCCCGACATAGAGGCGCCACACACCCCCTATGCTTCACTGACGAAGTAATGGAGCATGAGTTCCCAGAAGGGTTTAAACCAGTGAATATCGAGCCCTACGATGGGACTACAGACCATGCGGTATGGATAGAATATTTCCTTCTCCACATTCACATGGCCCACGGGGACGATCTACATGCCATCAAGTACCTCCCACTAAAGCTTAAGGGACCGGCTCGGCATTGGCTGAATAGTTTGCCAGCAAACACCGTTGGAAATTGGGAGAACCTGGAAGACGCATTCCTGGATAACTTCCAGGGCACTTATCTGCGACCATCGGATGCTGATGATTTAAGTCACATAACCCAACAGCCCGGAGAGTCAGCCAGGAAATTCTGGACTCGGTTCCTAACTAAAAAGAACCAAATTGTCCATTGTCCGGATGCCGAAGCCCTAGCGGCCTTTAAGCATAACATCCATGACGAGTGGCTTGCACGACACCTCGGCCAAGAGAAGCCAAAGTCCATGGCAGCCCTCACGACACTCACGACCCGCTTTTGTGCAGGCGAGGATAGCTGGTTGGCTCGTAGCAACAGCACATCAAGAAATCCTGGCACCTCAGACGCCAGAGATAGCAACGGCAAGCCCCAACGCAACAAACACAAACATCACAATAATGGCGATAACGCCGAAGACACGGCCGTCAATGCCAGTTTCAGTGGCCCTAAGTCCGGTTAACGGAAAAAGCCATTCAAAAAGAACAATCTGGGCCCGTCCAGTCTGGACCGCATACTCGACCGTCCATGCCAAATTCATGGCAACCCAGGAACACCAGCCAATCATACCAACAGAGAATGCTGGGTCTTCAAACAAGCCGGCAGGTCAGATGCCGAAAACAAGGAGAAGGGGTCGCAAAACGATGACGATGATGAGGATCCCTGGCCACCAAACACAGGAGGATAAAAGAAATTTCCCCCGCAAATCAAAACAGTGAACATGATAAACGCCACCCATATTCCCAAGCAGGAGCGGATGTGCACTCTCAGGGATGACGACGCAACGGAGCAAGTCGCCCCAAAATATAACCTAGGGTTGTATGGCCCGATCACCTTCGACCGTACGGACCGGCCAATACCAGTCAGGGCAATTCGACTGCACTAGTCCTGGACCCAATAATTGACGGATTCCACCTCACATGAGTCCTTATGGACGGAGGAAGCAGTATGAACCTGCTGTATCAGGACACAGTGCGTAAGATGGGTATCGATCCTTTAATGATCAAACCTACTAAAACCACCTTTAAATGTGTTATACCAGGTGTGGAGGCCTATTGTACAGGCTCCATCACTCTGGAGGTAGTCTTTGGACCACCGAATAATTACCGTACCGAAGAGTTAATCTTCGACATCGTCCCTTTCCGCAGTAACAATCATGCACTGCTCGGACGAACTGCGTTTGCTCAATTCAACGTGGTGCCACATTATGCATACCTTAAGCTCAAGATGCCCGGCCCGCGCGGCGTCATAACAGTTAATGGCAATGTCGAACGCTCCCTCCATGTTGAAGAGTATACCGCCGCCTTAGCAGTAGAAGTGCAGACTAACATTTTTCAATCGAACCTTGATTCAACAACCAGCCTCCCGGACAAAGTCGACAGAGTCCGAACTACTATGTGGCCGGATAGCCCAACTCATCAAGAGCTCAATTAACCACTCCGGCGGTAGGCGGAGACAATGCCAGGCTAATGCGGTTTAACCGCTCCATGGCACATAAACATCTTTTTGCACTTTCTTTGCAGGTCCACTTTTGTGTAGGCCATCACTGGCGACATGGCGACCAGACCCACGAGGGGACGAACATACCGAGGAAGGAAATAGCTCGATTGCGTCGGGAATCCTTAGATATTCCCCTTGATGATCATCTGATTATTATCCGGATCCGCACACGGCTTCCTTCCCCCGGTCACAACAGGTTCTGAAGTCATATTTATTTTTATCACACTATTTGTACTCATACGCATCAATGTATTATTCAATTACAATATGTGGCTTTATATGACACTTACTTACTACTCTTTCTTATTGATATTCTTTGTCAAATGGCATCCGTACACTGTGATATGCCTTAATATGCCAGGGGCCTCGTGGTACCCATAATACGGCAATAAAGTCCGAACACCCTCACGGTCGTTCGGCACCCCGAACTTATAGCATTATATGCATCGGCTCCGAATCATGTCTTGGGTCAATAGTTGGGTTGCCCGGCTCCTATGCTTGTTACCCTACGTTCCGCTATATCGGCTAGGGTAGTAAAGGGAGAACTACTGCGATTGCGTCCCGGTTCTTTCGGTTGTGCGCCTCAGTAGAGAAAGCCGAAATTTGACTGTCACGATACATCGAGAGCTGGTCAGCTGTTCGAGAGGTCGCAAAATCTTTAAGGATTTCTTTTGCATTATGTGATAACTAATGCAGCGTGCGACGGGTCGGCTTTTCTTCCGATCAGGTGCTTATAGAGCCCCTAGTGTGGTGTTCCGAACACCAGGGGCTCCGCCTACCTTTCTTTTGTCAAACTCCTATGGCTAAGTGAGAGTGATAAAGCCTCATAGTCCGATTGCCTGGTTCATTATGCTGAGCACCTCCTTCAAGGATCCAAAACTGGGGTAAAGAGTGCTCAGGTTCATCCCGAACACCCCCGTACTTCCTACGTGGGGGCAGAAGTCGATGACTAGCCAACTCTCAGGATTAATATATAAAATGGCCGCACAGGAGGAAAAACTTTCAAATAACATGCAATAAATAATAGAAATGACCTTGTTCAATATTACATAGGACAACATGATTGTATTCAAGGGAATATAATGACCTTGGCGCATTGCTCCCCCACAAAGCGGAATCCTTTCAAGACACTATTATAATATAACTCGGGCTTGCGGTGCTCCTTCCCCTCCGGCGGTCCTTCGATCATCAGCTTTTCAGCATCCATCTTCACCCAGTGCACCTTCGCACGGGCGAAGGCCATTTGTGCACCCTCCATATATACCGACCACTTGATGACTTCAAGTCGAGGGCAGGCACTCACAAGCCGCTTTACGAGCCCGAAGTAACTGCTGGGAATCGGCTCGGCAGGCCATAGCCAAATAATTAAATCCTTCATGGCTAGTTTGGCCGCCTTATGCAGTTCGATTAGCTGCTTCAGTTGATCAACAAAGGGCACTGGATACTTCGGCGCCAGATACTGTGACCAGAAGAGCTTCTCCGCAGTGCCCCATTCTTCGGCTCTATAGAATTGTGCGGCATTAGATATGCTGCGTGGCAGCTCTGCAAATACCCCTGGAGAAATCCGAATTCAAATCAGTAAACATGATTTTCTCCCTTCAAATACCTGCTTTGATAGAAAAAGCCTTACCCGCCATGATCTTCCTCGCCTCCTGGATTTCCTGCAGGGCGCCTTGGGCTTCCCCTCGGGCATCGCATGCGGCTTGACGAGCTTGGGAGAGTTCGGATTCTTTCTCCATTACACTCTGCTCCAATGTCTCGCATTTCTTTACGGCCTATTGGAGCTCTCGCTCAGCTTCAATAACCCTGGACTCGTGCTTTTCGCGAAGAGCCTGCTCTACGGTGGCCTTCTTCTCGGCTTCGGCCACAGCCTTCTTAAGAGCCTCAATTTCGGCCATCGCCCCTAGAGCACATCGTAAAGATATTTTCATCATACTAACTTATTGATTCGCGCTGAATGCGAACAAGGTTTTTGCATACCTTGGTTAACTGCTTCTTCACTCGGCTGAGTTCTTCTTCGGCCCGCTCAAGACTCTGCTTCAGTCCGAAGACTTCCGCAGTATGGGAGGCAGCAGTCGCTACAGACGCCTGCTTATAAAAAAGGGAGGGAGAGATGCCATAAGGTGAGTCTACTGTGAACACATATTTGATCCTCTGTCCGGTTCTTTCTTTCGTCGTACAGTGTATCAGGGGCTACTACCTATACTATAACACTCTTTGAAACCTCACAAAACATACCTCAAAGCTCGTTATAAGGCTGATGCAGGCTTCATTCAGCCCACTCTCAGCGGACTGAATCTTCTCAATCACCGCATCCATAAGGGCACGGTGTTCTTCAACGATGGAGGCGCTCTTCAGCGCCGTTGATAAAGTATCCGGCACCCCTGGTTGGATAGAGGTTGCCGGTGGAGCAGGCGCACCCCCTCCAGCCGAGGGAGGCTGCCTGCCTGATTCCGGTGCCGTATCGGTCTCCGGAATTGTGTCCGGCTGGGGGCCGAATTCGAGATAGCCCCCGCCGTCGATGTCCATGGGAGCCTTTTCTCTCGTGTGTCTGGCCCCTGAAGTTTGACCTCCTGGCGCCGCCTTGATGATCTCCCCCCCCCCTCCTTGGCCTGGGTCCCTCTGGGATGATACCTTGGTGTCGTTCACGTGTTTTAGGGATGGGGCCTTCGGGGGTGTCTCGCTGTCCATAGCATCCGAGCCCAGTAAATCCTTCGATGAGGATTGTTCGGTGCGGGACCTCGCCGGACTGCAAAAAAGTGTGGCTCAATGATTAAAACATCATGCCATAGTGAGTCTAGAGGCGCAAACGTGTTCGGATTTTACATACTCATGAGTTCACCAGGGGCTGGGCCCTGGGATCCCACTCTGGGCTGCTATCGATAGCGGCGGTGGACTCCTCCAGAAGGGGAGTTTTTCCCTTCTTAGGCGACTCGGCCTCCAAGGGTGTGGACGCCATCCTTTTCTTTCTTCCCCTCGCTGGGGATTGGTTTTCCTCCTCTTCCTCGTCCTCCCCGGAGGAAGCGGGCATCGGAGTCTTCGGATATTGTGTCTGAAGTGCCGTGGCAACGAAGGCTGCCCCTGGTCTCTTTGGCCTCCTTCTCGGCCTTTTTCTTCGGCGCCTTGTAAGGCGCCGGGACCAGCATCTTCATCAGAAGTGGGCCGGCTGGTTCTTCCGGCAGTGGGGCAAGATAGTAGATCCGCCTCACCTTCTTCGTCCAGCCCTAGGAGAGTTGTGGAAAACGCATTAAGCATTTCCCTTGGATTATGCAAATAAAATGTATGACTTGCCAACACACAATGACTTACCGAACTTGCAGGACGGGACAGTTGATACCCGCGGTCCTCAGCTGGGTCAGGCCACGATTTGCTGGACTTAAAAAGCACCTTCCAGATGTCTTTGTGTGATCAGCCAAAGAACTCCCACAGGGTCTGGTGCTTGGCCGGGTCGAATTCCCATAAATTGTAGGCCCTGTGTTGGCAAGGGAGAATCCAGCGAACTAACATTACCTGGACTACATTGACAAGTTTGATATTCTTGTCTTCCATATCCTTGACACGCGTCTAGAGCACCGACAACTTGTCAGGCGAAGACCAGTTCAGGCCCTTCTTGGTCTAGGACATAAGCCGCAGAGGAGCTCCAGATCGGAATTCGGTAGTTGTGGCCCATTTCATGCCGCGTGGCTCAGTGACGTAGAACCACTGTTGTTGCCATCCTTTGATGGAATCACTGAAAGTACCTGATGGCCATGTAACATTGGGCATCTTGCTCACCATGGCACCTCCGCACTTAGCGTGCTCGCCACTCACTACCTTGGGCTTCACATTAAAAATCTTCAGCCATAAGCCGAAGTGTGGCGAGATGCGTAGAAAGGCCTCGCACACGACGATGAATGTCGAGATGTTGAGGAAGGAATTGGGGGATAGATCGTGAAAATTGATCCCGTAGTAATACATGATGCTGCGAACGAACGGCTGGAGAGGAAACCATAGCCCACAGACAAAGTTAGGGAGGAATACAGCCCTCTCGTGGGGTTTTGGAGTAGGGACGATCTGTCTTGCTGTCGAGAGGCGATGGTTGATTTTCTTGGCTAGATACCCGGCCTCCCGAAGCTTTTTGATATCCTTCTCCCGGATGGTAGAGGCCGTCCACTTGCCTCCTGCTCCGGATCTGGACATTTTTGGAGGGCCTTTGTGGACGGAGAAGACAAATGCTTGGGCGCTGGAGCTCAAGAGAGAGAATGGATGAGCAGAGGAAGAAGAAGGCGTGGGTGAAAAGGGGGAATCCTTATCCCTTTATATAGGCGGAAGAAACTGCGTGCTTCCCCACTTGCCCTATAAACTCGCTTATTCCCCAAGCGCCGTGTTGATGGCGCGGTTGGGTTACTCACACCTATATTGATGAAAATCACGTGATAAGGGGACACGATCTCTGCTTCGACTAGACGTGCCAGTAAAACCGCCTTGCAAAATGTGCAGTAGCAGGTTGGGAAAAACGGTTCGAGTAATGACCGGGCCGCGGCGTGATGTCACGCTATGAAAAAGTTGTCAGCGGATTAGACTTGTGGAATATTGTGCTCTCTACGGAGGTATGTGGAATTTGTTTTGCAGAGCCGGACACGATCCTTGTGTTCAAGATCTTCTTTGAAGTATTCAGAGAAGGAACCCGCCTTGCATTGCTGAAGACAATCTGCGTGCCGGACTCATCGTCATTGAAGCCTGGTTCAGGGGCTACTGAGGGAGTCCTGGACTAGGGGTTCCTCGAACAGCCGTACTATATACTTGTACCGGACTGTTGGACTATGAAGATACAAGGTTAAAGACTTTGTCCTGTGTCCGGGTGGGACTCTCTTTTGCATGGAAGGCAAGCTTGGCAATTCGGATATGTAGATTTCTTTCTCTGTAACCAACTCTGTGTAACCCTAGCCCCCTCTGGTGTCTATATAAACCGGAGGGTTTAGTCCGTAGGACGAGAACAATCATAATCATAGGCTAGCTTCTAGGGTTTAGCCTCTAGGATCTCGTGGTAGATCAACTCTTCTAATACTCATATCATCAAGATCAATCAAACAGGAAGTGGGGTATTACCTCCATAGAGAGGGCCCGAACCTCGGAAACATTGTGTCCCCCACCTCCTGTTACCATTAGCCTTAGACGCACAGTTCGGGACCCCCTACCGGAGATCCGCCGGTTTTGACACCAACATCTGTCCTGGGGTTCTCCGGACGAGCTGATAGTGCTCCAGACGCGCGTCCAGAGTATGATAATCAAGAAAGTCAATCTCGTCAACGTGGTCCAGGTTATGCTCGTCCACCGGATTCTTCCGTGCCAACGCCAGACTTGCTATCTGTGGGAGTATGATCCTGCCAAGCACCAGACCCTACTAGAGCTCTTCGGCACGACGCACGAAAAAATCTGGAAAGTGCTCTTCAAGGCCAGCGAGGTGTTGCCGGCCATGGACGAGGACCGTGGGCATGACCTAACTCACCCAGCTAATCTGGTAAGTTCCTTCATGTTTTCAAGGTGTACCCTCTAATTGCATATTAGAGGAAGGCATCTAAGTCTCCCTATCGATTATTTCAGGACTGGACAGAGATGGCGGAGCAGATTAACTATCCGGCTCCGCTGCCCGAAGGCCTAGAGACTCCGCTCCTAACGAAGATGTTGTTTCTGGCGCCTTACGAGGTGCCGG
Organism: Triticum aestivum; assembly: GCF_018294505.1. Classification (NCBI taxonomy): domain Eukaryota; kingdom Viridiplantae; phylum Streptophyta; class Magnoliopsida; order Poales; family Poaceae; genus Triticum; species Triticum aestivum. Next base: position 422,919,184 of record NC_057801.1, on the reverse strand, counting down.
AGAAGAAGGCCAAGAATAAGGCCAAGGGGACCGGAAGTGGTCTCCGCCATAAGGGAACTTCGGACGTGACGTCCAGAGACACCAAGGCACGCTCCTCAGCCGAAGACGACGAGGAAGAGGAGGAAGAGGAAGAAATCTACTCCCCTCCTGCAGGGAAAGAAAGATGAGGACGGCGCCACGCATCCGGAGGCCGAGGTGTCCAAGAAAGGGAAAGCTTCCTTTCCTGACAGCTCCACCGCAGCCACCAACAGCAACTAGGAGTGGAAGCCCACGGAGAAGCCCCTGGCCGAATCGTAAGTGTCCGGACATGTATTTGTATCCGGATTCTTTACTTTATTATTTTAATGTGCTTATGCTATGCACTTGCAGTCCGGCTCAGTCCCGCCTCAAGGGGTCCTCGTCAGAGGGTTCGCTCGACCCAGCAGCGATGAACAGCAAGACCCTTCCGTCGGCCACCTCTCCCCAGGACCTGGATGGCGCTGAAGCGTCGTCCCGAAGGATTCCCGTCCCGGGAGGGAATCCGGAGGCCGTCCGGGGGCGCCAGAGGGTGAAGCCTTGGCTACCGGACACATGAGGGAGCAGATCCCCATGGATACTGACGATGGGGGCCGTACTCAATTTGGTCCTCATCCGAATATAATTCCGGAGACCCCTACGGTTTCGAAATCAGGCGAGCAGCCCCCTTTGAAGGGAAAGGGCGCGCTTATTCCGCCAGTGACCTCTGTCCAACCAGGGGCACCAGACAGGTTGCTGGAAGTGCTGAGAGGCGCCTCCATTGCTGACGAACACTGTACCCTAATAGGTACGGTGATTGAGAAGGTCCAGTCCGCGAAAAGCGGATTGACCGATGCCTGCACTAGCCTTCTAACAGGCTTTGAGGTAAGTAGTGTAATTGTAAAGATATTGTCACAGTATAGATAGTAGCCCCTGATGCTTTGTACGGTGTTTGGAAAGAAAAGCCAAACAAAGGATCAAAAATAATTTTCGCAGGAGTCTAACATAATATGTCTATGTGAATAAGCAGGCGTCGCTACTGGCTGCTACCGCTCATACTGTGGAGGTCTCCAGACTATAGCAGAACCTGGAGCGGGCCGAGGAAGAGCTCGGCCTCGTGGAGAAGCAGCTGGAGGACAGCCAAGGTATGCAGTAACCTTCGCATATGTTTAAGAAGGATGAATGGTTCGTGCCAACAAAAGTGTCATGAACTTTATTAGGGGCCACGACTGAGGTGGCGGCCCTCAAGATGGTGTTAGCCGGGGCCGAGGACAAAGCGGCCAAGGAACGCGCCGCGCGCGAGAAGCAGGAAGCCCGTGTCAGCGAGGTCCAGCAAGAGCTCCAAGACACCGTCAAGAAGTACGAGTCCTTGGAGCGTGATTCGAAGACTCAAGAGTCCGAACTTGCCAAGGCCCGCCAGAGCATGCAAGATGCCCGAGCCGAAGCCCAGAGCACCCTCCAGGAAATCCAGGCGGCCAAGAAGATCGCTGCGGGTAAGGCTTTTATTAGGCAAAGCAAGTATGTGAAGGGAACGTTCCTTTTGCTTACCCGAATTTGGAGCTCTCCAGGAGCGTTTGCGGATCTATCGCGCAGCATATCACATGTTGCAGAGTTCTATCAATCCGAAGAAGGGAGCTCTACGGAGAAGTTGTTCTGGTCTCAATACCTTGGACTAGAACATCCGGTGCCCTTTAGCGACCAGCTGAAACAACTGGTCGAGCTGCACAAGGCAGCCTAACTAGCCATGAAGGACCTAATGGTCTGGCTATGGCCTGCCGAGCCCATGCCCAGCAGCTACTTCAGACTCGTGAAGCGGCTTGTGAGTGCCTGCCCGCGGCTTGAAATTATAAAGCGATCGGTCTGTATTGAAGGTGCGCGGATGGCCTTTGCCCGCGCTAAGATGCACTGGGCGAAGATGGACGCCACGAAGCTAGTGACCGGGGGGCGCCTGAGGGCAAGGAGCACCGCCGACCTGAACTATATTTTGATAGTGTCCTGGAGGGATCCCGCCTTGTGGCGAAGCAATGTGCCAAAGATATTATATTCCCGTGAAAACATTCATGTTATCCTATCCTGTAATATGAAACAAGTTTGTTATGTAATATAATGCTTGTTACTTTAAAATTTTACCTCCTGCGCGGCCATTTATGAAAATCTGAGAGTTGGCCAGTCATCGGCTTCTGCCCCCATGTAGATAGTACGGGGGTGTTCGGGGTAAATATAAACACTCTCTACTCCAAATTTTGGTCCTTAAAGGAGGTGTTTAACGCAAAGAACAAGGCAATCGGACTATACGGCTTTATCACCCTCACTTAGCCATAGGAGTTTTACAATGCAAATTTTGGCGAAGCCCCTGGTATTCGGAAGACCGAAGTTGGGGCGCTATACATGCCTAATCGGATAAAAACCGATTCCTTGCATAAAGCGGAAAAAATCTCTATGGATTTGAAACCTCTAGAACAGCTGACCAGCTCTCGCTGCATCATGACAGTCAGTTTTCGGCTTTCTCTATTGAGGTGCTCGTCCGGAGCTGATGCATATAATGCTATAAGTTCGGGGTGCCGAACTGTACTGTAAAAGTGTTCAGACTTTATTGCCGTATTGCGGGGCGCGATGAAGCCCCTGGCGAATTAATGCGTACCAGAGTGTACGGGTGCAATTGGTAAAAAATACAAAGACAAGGAAAAAAATCAAGTAATAAGCTGACGCTGCAAATTATTTTCCATTGTAGTTTGATTAATACGTCGAAGCGTACTTATACAAGTAATGCGATAAGCAAGTAAGGCTATTTAACATGCCATGACCAAGAGCGAGCTGCGTGCGGGTATGTAAAACAAGTATAGTGATTGTTAGCAGAGACCACCTGGGGATTCCCTTGTACGTCAAAGCTCCTTGCCTTCTTGGTGTATCCATCCCGTGGCAGGTCCGATGATCAGGTTATCAGAAAAGCCTCAAGGAGAGAAAAACCTGAAATAAAGAGAAAAATTAAAGGTATGCGAATCCAAGGGCGGTTGAGCCGCATTGTGGAACGCGGTCTAGCTGTGCCTCCGTCCATGCCCATGGTATTTTAAGTGCGTAGTTATGTACGCGCAGCATGAATGTCACCGCTTGATTGGGACTGGGGCGGAGGCCGGATTGCTAGTCAAGCTCTGGACGAGCTGGACCGTCCTACCGCAGAGTAGTTCGGACTCGCTTGACGGTGTCCAGGGTCTTTACTGCCGAATTGAGGCTCTGCCTAAAAGGCTACTCCATACTTCTGCTGCAAGGGACACGGTGTGCTCCTCAGTACGGAGGGAGCGCTCCGTATTTCTAGTTGACCGTTATTACACCACATGGTCTGGGCATATTGAGCTTGAGGTAGGCGTAGTGCAGCACCGCATTGAATTTAGCGAATGCGGTTCGTCCAAGCAGTGCATGATAACCACTGCAGAAAGGGACAATATCGAAGATTAACTCTTCACTTCGGAAATTATCCGGGGATCCGAAGACCACTTCCAGTGTGATTGAGCCCGTACAGCAGGCCTCTACACCTGGTATGACACCTTTAAAGGTGGTTTTTGTGGGCTTGATCCTTGAGGGATCGATACCCATTATGCGCACTATATCCTGATAGAGCAGGTTCAGGCTGCTGCCACCATCCATGAGGACTCGCGTGAGGTGGAATTCGTTGATAATTGGGACAAGGACCAGTGCGGCTGAACCGCCATGACGGATACTGGTTGGGTGATCCCTGCAATTGAAGGTGATCGGACAGGAGGACCATGGGTTGAACTTTTGGGCGACTGGCCCCATCGCATAGACGTCCCTGAGTGCACGCTTGCGCTCCTTCTTGGGGATATGGGTGGCGTATATCATGTTCACCGTTTTGACTTGGGGGGGGGGACTTCTTTTGTCCCCCTGTGTTCGGTGGTCGGGCTTCCTTGTCGTCGTCATCGCTTTGCGACCCTTTCTCCTTATTCTCGGCATTTAACTTGCCGGCCTGTTTGAAAACCCAACATTCTCTGTTGGTATGATTGGCTGGTTTATCAGGAGTGCCATGGATTTGGCATGGTCGATCGAGTATGCGGTCCAGACTGGACGGGCCCGGATTGTTTCTTTTAAATGGCTCCTTCCATTGACCGGACTTAGAGCCACTGAATCCGGCATTGACCGCTGTGTCTTCGGTGCTATCACCGTTGTTTCAATGCTGATGTCTATTGCGTCGGGGCTTGCCGTTTCTGTTTCTGGCTTCAGAAGTGCCAGGTTCACTTGTATTGTTGTTGCTAGCCAACTGTCTTTGCTCGCACAGAAGCGGTTCATGAGTGCCATAAGGGCTGACATGGACTTCGGTTTTTCCTGGCTGAGGTGTCTGGCCAGCCATTCGTCACGGATGATGTGCTTAAAGGCTGCTAGGGCTTCAGCGTCCGGACAGTCGACGATTTGGTTCTTTTTAGTTAGGAACTGAGTCCAAAATTTCCTGACTGACTCTTCGGGCTGTTGGATTATATGACTTAGGTCATCGGCATCCGGAGGTCGGACATATGTGCCTTGGAGGTTGTCGAGGAAGGCACCCTCCATTTGCTCCCAGCTGCCAATGGAGTTTTCTGGCAGACTGTTTAACCAGTATCTAGCTGGTCCCTTGAGTTTGAGCGGGAGGTATTTGATGGCGTGAAGATCATCGTCGCGGGCCATATGAATGTGGAGAAGAAAATCCTCAATCCACACCGTGGGGTCTGTTGTGCCACCATATGATTCGATGTTTACGGGTTTAAACCCTTTTGGGAAATCATGTCCCATTACTTCGTTAGTGACGCAAAGGGGGTGTGCGGCGCCTCTATATCGGGCCAAGTCATGACGTAGCTCGGATGAAGCTCGTCTGTGGTTTTCGGCCCAGTCGTGGTTATGTTTGTCACGTTCGGCCAGATGGCCATCATCGCGCGTCAAGGCACGCCCCCGTGATCCATAGATTGATCTCGTCTGACCTGCTCTCTTTTCCAAATCGTGTCACAGGTCATGTGTATATCCCCGAGCTGTTGTATTTTGTTTGTTTGGCGAGGTAGCGCAGGCTAGTGTTCGGCTTGAAGTGTCGCTTTGTCCCGGCCACGTGGTGGTTGGTCAGCCGTATTGTACCTTGGTAGGACGGGCTCCAGCACCTCGTCATCGAACTGTGGTAACAGTCTGCGCCTCGGGTAGCTTTTGGTTGGGCGCTCGAGGCCATATTCCTCGGCTGCCAGGACATCAGTCCATCTTTCCTTGAGCAGATCTTGATCAGCTTGAAGCTACTGCTGCTTCTTTTCCAGGATTCTTGCAGTGGCAATTAGCTGACGCTTAAAGCGTTCTTGTTCGGTGGGCTCTTCAGGCACGATGAAATCTTCGTCACCGAGGCTAACCTCGTCCTCGGAGAGCGGAAGGTCGTTGTTATCCTCTGAGTCTTCGTTCACGGCCTGCTCGCCAGGGCTGACTCGCCCATCATCCCGTTCCTCCTGTTCGGAGGTCGGCTCAACGGGGTCTTCATTGTTTTCGGCACCGCCCGGAGTGTTGTCCTCTTCTGTGATGGTATTGCTGTTTTTACTGCGGCGTGTCTTAGAGCGGCATCGCTAATGTCGGCACTTCGGCTGTATCTCAGGAGGTTTATCCTCGACTGGATTTTCATCGTCGCCGTTATTTTCTTTGGTTGTGTCCACCATGTATATGTCATACGAGGAGGTGGTTGTCCAAAGCCCTATGGGCAGTGGTTCCTGATCCTCTCCGGCATCGTCGTCCATACCGTCGATGTCTTTGGAGTCATAGTCAAGCATGTCGGTTAAGTCATCGACAGTGGCTATAAAGTGGGTGGTGGGTTGGGAACGAATTTCTTCATCATCCACTTCACATTCGAACCAGAGATAGTTCGGCCGTAAGTCCCCTGAGAAGGAGAGGGACTTCAATGAGTTTAATATGTCGCCAAAAGGCGAGTGCTGGAAGATGTCTGCGGAGCTGAACTCCAAGACCGGCGCCCAATCAGGTTCGATGGACGCGGATGCGCGCGGCCCAGAACCCATAGCCGGAGACGAGTCCGGGGTTCCGGTGATACAAGCCTAGCTCGGTGTTGGGTTTGTGTGCGGCTCGAGCACCGCTGAGTCTGTGGCTTCCATGGCGGGGTTAAGCTTCCCATTTTCGGATGATGCGGTCCACTCTGGCTCTAGGGCCAGGGCGGTCACAGGCGCTATCTCCTGTGTGCGGCCAGATGACAGATCTAGGTCATGTTCATCATGGTGGCCGAGGACAGCTGTCAGGGGCTTGAATCCATCGAAGATCAAGTCTCCGCGGATATCAGCCACAAAATTCAGGCTTCCAAATCTGCTCTAGATGGCCAAGCAAGGTGGCCACAGTGCGAAGCTATCGAATACAAAGATCTGTCCGGGGAGGAAGGTCTCCCCCTGGACTGCATTATTGTATATGACTGATGGAGCCATCAAGCCTATCTTCAACGACACAGAGGAACTCTCAATGAAAGCACCAATGTCGGTGTCAAAACTGGCGGATCTCAGGTAGGGGGTCCCGAACTATGCGTCTAAGGCTAATGGTAACATGAGGCGGGGGACACGATGTTTACCCAGGTTTGGGCCCTCTCTATGGAGGTAATACCCTACTTCCTGCTTGATTGATCTTGATAAATATGAGTATTACAAGAGTTGATCTACCACTAGATCGTAATGGCCAAACCCTAGAAGTCTAGCCTATGAGATTATGATTGTTGTCCTACGGACTAAACCCTCTAGTTTATATAGACACCGGAGGGGGCTAGGGTTACACAAAGTCGGTTACAGAGAAAGGAATCTACATATACGAATCGCCAAGCTTGCCTTCCACACAAAGGAGAGTCCCATCCGGACACAGGACGAAGTCTTCTATCTTGTATCTTCATAGTCCAACAGTCCGGCCAAAGTATATAGTACAGCTGTCCGAGGACCCGTTAGTCCAGGACTCCCTCAGCCATCACAAGTTCGTACAACGCTCAATTTTCTCTTACAGTAAATGATCTAACACTTTTAGAAGCAATTTTTATTGCCTTATTGCACCGACGACAACTTACTTGAGGGATCTTGCTCAATCCTTAGGTGGGTATGTTGGACTCTCACAACAAGATTTGGTTTTAAGGGTTTTTGGATGCACAAGTAGTATCTCTACTTGGTGCGGAATTTTTGGCTAGCAAAGATAGGGGGCTAGCACTACATGTTGAAGGATCTATGACAATATAACTTCTATGTGAATATGAACAAACATAAATCATTACATTGTCTTCCTTGTCCAACGTCAACAATTTTGGCATATAATATTTTGATGGGGGCTCAAGATCACAAAAGATTTCCAAGACAGTGTATTTGCATGTGAAAGTTCTCCTCCTTATACTAATTATTTGTGAATTGCTTGTATGACCAATATTGTGATTATCAAGCTTCGAAAGCTTTCACTTTCTAAACCCAATGTGAAGCCACTACTAGGCATGATATGAACATGTAATTTCAACTTCATGATATTCAATTCATTCAACAATTTACTCATAGGATATAAGTGAAGCACAAGAGCAATTCCATAGAAAAGAGCTTCGTTGACGGGATGTGAATGCCGCTTACCTAGCCTCCTATTTGAAGACTATATTTTATTTAAAACTTTCATGTCTAAGTCTTTTATTAAAACAGCAAGCAAAATGAAAATAAAATGACATTCTAAGAATATCACAACTTACGTGAAGAAGCAAAAAACTTAGGCTCAACCGATACTAACCGATAATTGTTGATGAAGAAAGGTACGATTCCTACCGGGGCATCCCCAAGCTTAGATGCTTGAGACCTCTTGAAATATTATCTTGGGGTGCCTTGGGCATACCCAAGCTTGAGCTTTGTGTCTCCTTAATTCCTTTTATACCATGGTTTTCCTAAATCTCAAAAGCTTCATCCACACAAAACTCAACAACAGCTCGTGAGATAAGTTAGATAAACCAATGCAAAACCTTATCATTCTCTACTGTAGCAAATCACTAAAATTATTATTAAACATTGCATACTAAATGCCTCTGCATATTTAACAGTCCTATCCTCAAATAGAATCATCAAACAAGCAAACATATGCAAACAATGCAACCATAACAGCAATGTGCCAAAACAGTACAGTCTGTAAAGAATGCAAGAGTATTAGTACTTATTAAACTCCAAAAAATTCTAACAAAAAATACCAAACTTTAGAAACTTTATCAGATCTTATTTTGCAAAAAGTTTCATCAATTTATCACATTCTGACTTTTCTAGGGAACTTTTGCAACAGCGATAAACTTTCTGTTTTGAAACAACAACATGTATAATTTCAAAATAAGCATGGCAAAGGCTATCATTGCCACTGTTATTGAAATAAAAGATGCAAAACATTATTCTAAATAATAGCAAGCAAATCCTAACAAAAATAAAATGACGCTCCAAGTAAAACACATATCATGTGACGAATGAAAGCATAGCTCCAAGTGAGGTTACCGATAATGTTGGAGACGAAAGAGGGGATGCCATCCGGGGCATCCCCAAGCTTAGTTGCTTGGATCTTCCTTGAATATTACCTTGTGGGTGCCTTGGGAATCCCCAAGCTTAGGGTCTTGTCACTCCTTATTCTCCTCATATCGACATCTCACCCAAAATTTGAAAACTTTAATCACACAAAACTTAACGGAACTTTGTGAGATAGGTTAGTATGATAAAGAGCAAACCATTTCACTTTGGAACTATCAAATACAGGATTCATAATTGTTTCCACACAATGACTACTGTAGCATATCATTTCCACAATTTATATTGAGCAATATAAGCCACGGAAACAAGGAAACAAGCAAACTATGCATTGAAAACAGAATCTGCCAAAAACAGAACAGTCTGTAGTAATCTGTACTCAAACCATACTTCTGCTACTCCAAAAATTATGAAAAAAATTGGACTACGTGAGGAATTTGTATATTAATCTTCTGAAAAACGAATCAACTCAAAAGCGCTCTTCTGTTAAAAATTAGAGCTATTTTCGTGAGCATAAGAGTTTCTGTTTTTCAGCAAGATGAAATCAACTATCACCCAACATGATCCCAAAGGCTTTACTTGGCACTTTATTGAAACAAAAACAATAAAACATGATTACTACAGTATCATAATCATGTGAACACACAAAAACAGTAGATAAAAGTTTTGGGTTGTCTCCCAACAAGCTCTTTTCTTTAATGCCTTTTAGCTAGGCATGATGATTTCAATGATACTCGCATAAAGGATAAAGATTGAAACATAACAAGAGCATCATGAAGCATATGACTAGCACATTTAAGTCTAAACCACTTCCTATGCATAGGGATTTTGTGAGCAAACAACTTATGGGAACAATAATCAACTAGCATAGGAAGGCAAAACAAGCATAACTTCAAAACTTTCAACACAAAGGAAGCTTGATATTGTTGCAATTCCTACAAGCAAATGTTCCTCTCTCATAATAATTTTCAGTAGCATCATGAGTGAATTCAACAATATATCTATCACATAAAGCATTCTTTTCATGATACATAAGCATAGAAAATTTATTACTCTCCACACAAGCAAACTTATTCTCATTCATAGTAGTGGGAGCAAACTCAACAAAATAACTACCATGAGAGTGAAAATTAAAATCATGATGACAAGTTTCATTGTTATCATTATCCCTTATAGCATACATGTCATCACCATAATCATCATAGATAGCAACCTTGTTCTCATAGTCAATTGAAGCCTCATCCAAAGAGGAGGATTCATCACTAAATAAAGTCATGACCTCTCCAAATCCACTTTCATCATTATAATTATCATAAATAGGAGGCATGCTACCATTATAACAAATTTGCACATCAAAACTTGGGGGACTAAAAATATCATCTTCATCAAACATAGCATCCCCAAGCTTATGGCTTTGCATATCGTTAGCATCATGGATATTCAAAGAGTTCAAATATTGTCTTGCTTGGTGTTTTGGATACATTCACCAATGTAAAGCATCTAAGCGTCCCATCATCCTCCTTAAACTCGATTTCACGAAGTCATTCGATACAATTGAGCATGAAGCCATCCTCAGAATCTTACAATGCAAGGGTTTTGATGCACGTTGGACTGGCTGGATTGATAGCATCTTGTCCGCGGGTTCTTCTTATGTTCTCTTAAACGGGGTGCCAGGTAATCATTTTGTTTGCAGATCGGCAGTTCGGCAAGGAGACCCGCTATCTCCGTTATTATTTGTGATTGCTGTGGATCTGCTCCAGTCTGTGGTCAATGAGATGTGCTCCAGAAACATTCTGTCTCTACAAATACCAACAAACTGTTGGGGAACGTTGCAGAAAATAAAACATTTCCTAAGGTTTCACCAAGATCCATCTATGAGTTCATCTAGCAATGAGTGATAATAGTGCATCTACATACCTTTGTAGATCGCGAGCGGAAGCGTTCAAGAGAACAGGGTTGAGGGAGTCGTACTCGTCATGATCCAAATCACCGATGACCAAGTGCCGAACGGACAGCACCTCCGCGTTCAACACACGTACGGAGCGGATGACGTCTCCTCCTTATTGATCCAACAAGGGGGGAGGGGAGGTTGATGAAGATCCAGAAGCACGACAGCGTGGTGGTGGATGCAGCAGAGTTCCGGCAGAGCTTCGCCGACCTTCTGCGAGAGGGGGAGGTGTAGCAGGGGAGAGGGAGGCGCCAAGACTTCAGGGTGCGGCTGCCCTCCCTCCCCCCTCCTTTATATAGGCCCCCAGAGGGGCGTCCCTAGAGATGGGATCTCTAGGGGGCGGCGGCCAAGGGGGTGGAGTGCCCCCCAAGGCAAGTGGAGGCGCCCCCTCCCCTAGGGTTCCCAACCCTAGGCGCAGAGGGGGGCCCAGGGGGGCGCACCAGCCCACCAGGGGCTGGTCCCCTCCCCACTTCAGCCCACGGGGCCCTCCGGGATAGGTGGCCCCACCCGGTGGACCCCCGGGACCCTTCCGGTGGTCCCGGTACAATACCGGTGACCCCCGAAACTCTCCCGATGGCCGAAACTGCACTTCCTATATATTATTCTTTACCTCCGGACCATTCCGGAACTCCTCGTGACGTCCGGGATCTCATCCGGGACTCCGAACAACTTTCGGTTTGCTGCATACTCATATCTCTACAACCCTAGCGTCACCGAACCTTAAGTGTGTAGACCCTACGGGTTCGGGAGACACGTAGACATGACCGAGACGGCTCTCCGGTCAATAACCAACAGCGGGATCTGGATACCCATGTTGGCTCCCACATGCTCCTCGATGATCTCATCGGATGAACCACGATGTCGAGGATTCAATCAACCCCGTATACAATTCCCTTTGTCAATCGGTACGTTACTTGCCCGAGACTCGATCGTCGGTATCCCAATACCTCGTTCAGTCTCGTTACCGGCAAGTCACTTTACTCGTACCGTAATGCATGATCCCGTGACCAGACACTTGGTCACTTTGAGCTCATTATGATGATGCATTACCGAGTGGGCCCAGAGATACCTCTCCGTCATACGGAGTGACAAATCCCAGTCTCGATCCGTGTCAACCCAACAGACACTTTCGGAGATACCTGTAGTGCACCTTTATAGTCACCCAGTTACGTTGTGACGTTTGGTACACCCAAAGCACTCCTACGGTATCCGGGAGTTACACGATCTCATGGTCTAAGGAAAAGATACTTGACATTGGAAAAGCTCTAGCAAAACGAACTACACGATCTTGTGCTATGCTTAGGATTGGGTCTTGTCCATCACATCATTCTCCTAATGATGTGATCCCGTTATCAACGACATCTAATGTCCATAGTCAGGAAACCATGACTATCTGTTGATCAACGAGCTAGTCAACTAGAGGCTTACTAGGGACATATTATGGTCTATGTATTCACACGTGTATTACGATTTCCGGATAATACAATTATAGCATGAATAAAGACAATTATCATGAACAAGGAAATATAATAATAATCCTTTTATTATTGCCTCTAGGGCATATTTCCAACAGTCTCCCACTTGCACTAGAGTCAATAATCTAGTTACATTGTGATGAATCGAACACCCATAGAGTTCTGGTGTTGATCATGTTTTGCTCGCGAAAGAGGTTTAGTCAACGGATCTGCGACATTCAGATCCGTATGTACTTTGCAAATATCTATGTCTCCATCTTGAACATTTTCACGGATGGAGTTGAAACGACGCTTGATGTGCCTGGTCTTCTTGTGAAACCTGGGCTCCTTGGCAAGGGCAATAGCTCCAGTGTTGTCACAGAAGAGTTTGATCGGCCCCGACGCATTGGGTATGACTCCTAGGTCGGTGATGAACTCCTTCACCCAAATTGCTTCATGCGCTGCCTCCGAGGCTGCCATGTACTCCGCTTCACATGTAGATCCCGCCACGACGCTCTGCTTGCAGCTGCACCAGCTTACTGCTCCACCATTCAACATATACACGTATCCGGTTTGTGACTTAGAGTCATCCAGATCTGTGTCGAAGCTAGCGTCGACGTAACCCTTTACGACGAGCTCTTCGTCACCTCCATAAACGAGAAACATGTCCTTTGTCCTTTTCAGGTACTTCAGGATATTCTTGACCGCTGTCCAGTGTTCCTTGCCGGGATTACTTTGGTACCTTCCTACCAAACTTACGGCAAGGTTTACATCAGGTCTGGTACACAGCATGGCATACATAATAGATCCTATGGCTGAAGCATAGGGGATGACACTCATCTCTTCTTTATCTTTTGCCGTGGTCGGGCATTGAGCCGAGCTCAATCTCACACCTTGCAATACAGGCAAGAACCCTTTCTTGGACTGATCCATTTTGAACTTCTTCAAAATCTTATCAAGGTATGTGCTTTGTGAAAGACCTATGAGGCGTCTCGATCTATCCCTATAGATCTTGATGCCTAATATGTAAGCAGCTTCTCCAAGGTCCTTCATTGAAAAACACTTATTCAAGTAGGCCTTAATGCTGTCCAAAAGTTCTATATCATTTCCCATCAAGAGTATGTCATCTACATATAATATGAGAAATGCTACAGAGCTCCCACTCACTTTCTTGTAAACGCAGGCTTCTCCATAAGTCTGCATAAACCCAAACGCTTTGATCATCTCATCAAAGCGAATGTTCCAACTCCGAGATGCTTGCACCAGCCCATAAATGGATCGCTGGAGCTTGCATACTTTGTTAGCATTCTTAGGATCGACAAAACCTTCCGGCTGCATCATATACAGTTCTTCCTTAAGATAGCCGTTAAGGAATGCCGTTTTGACGTCCATCTGCCATATCTCATAATCATAGTATGCGGCAATTGCTAACATGATTCGGACGGACTTCAGCTTCGCTACGGGAGAGAAAGTCTCATCGTAGTCAACCCCTTGAACTTGCCGATAACCCTTAGCGACAAGTCGAGCTTTATAGATGGTAACATTACCATCCGCGTCCGTCTTCTTCTTAAAGATCCATTTGTTTTCTATCGCTCGCCGATCATCGGGCAAGTCTGTCAAAGTCCATACTTTGTTTTCATACATGGATTCTATCTCGGATTGCATGGCTTCAAGCCATTTGTTGGAATCTGGGCCCGCCATCGCTTCTTCATAGTTCGAAGGTTCACCGTTGTCTAACAACATTATTTCCAGGACAGGGTTGCCATACCACTCTGGTGTGGAACGTGTCCTTGTGGACCTACGAAGTTCAGTAGCAACTTGATCCGAAGTACCTTGATCATTAATTTCCTCTCCAGTTGGTGTAGGCACCACAGGAACATTTTCCTGAGCTGCACTACTTTCCGGTTCAAGAGGTAGTACTTCATCGAGTTCTACTTTCCTCCCACTTACTTCTTTCGAGAGAAACTCTTTTTCCAGAAAGGATCCGTTCTTGGCAACAAAGATCTTGCCCTCGGATCTTAAGTAGAAGGTATACCCAATGGTTTCCTTAGGGTATCCTATGAAGACGCATTTTTCCGACTTGGGTTCGAGCTTTTCAGGTTGAAGTTTCTTGACATAAGCATCGCATCCCCAAACTTTTAGAAACGACAGCTTAGGTTTCTTCCCAAACCATAATTCATACGGTGTCGTCTCAACGGATTTAGACGGAGCCCTATTTAAAGTGAATGTAGCTGTCTCTAGAGCGTATCCCCAAAATGATAGCGGTAAATCGGTAAGAGACATCATAGACCGCACCATATCCAATAGAGTGCGATTACGACGTTCGGACACACCGTTACGCTGAGGTGTTCCAGGCGGCGTGAGTTGTGAAACGATTCCACATTTCCTTAAGTGCGTACCAAATTCGTGACTTAAATATTCTCCTCCACGATCTGATCGTAGGAACTTTATCTTTCGGTCACGTTGATTCTCTACCTCATTCTGAAATTCCTTGAACTTTTCAAAGGTCTCAGACTTGTGTTTCATTAAGTAGACATACCCATATCTACTCAAGTCATCAGTGAGAGTGAGAACATAACGATATCCTCCGCGAGCCTCAACGCTCATTGGACCGCACACATCGGTATGTATGATTTCCAATAAGTTGGTTGCTCGCTCCATTGTTCCGGAGAACGGAGTCTTGGTCATTTTGCCCATGAGGCATGGTTCGCATGTGTCAAATGATTCATAATCGAGAGACTCTAAAAGTCCATCAGCATGGAGCTTCTTCATGCGCTTGACACCAATGTGACCAAGGCGGCAGTGCCACAAGTATGTGGGACTATCGTTATCAACTTTACATCTTTTGGTATTCACACTATGAATATGTGTAACATTACGTTCGAGATTCATTAAGAATAAACCATTGACCATCGGGGCATGACCATAAAACATATCTCTCATATAAATAGAACAACCATTATTCTCGGATTTAAATGAGTAGCCATCTCGTATCAAACGAGATCCAGATACAATGTTCATGCTCAAACTTGGCACTAAATAACAATTATTGAGGTTTAAAACTAATCCCGTAGGTAAATGTAGAGGTAGCGTGCCGACGGCGATCACATCGACCTTGGAACCATTCCCGACGCGCATCGTCACCTCGTCCTTCGCCAGTCTCCGCTTATTCCGCAGCTCCTGCTGTGAGTTACAAATATGAGCAACGGCACCGGTATCAAATACCCAGGAGTTACTACGAGTACTGGTAAGGTACACATCAATTACATGTATATCACATATACCTTTAGTGTTGCCGGCCTTCTTGTCTGCTAAGTATTTGGGGCAGTTCCGCTTCCAGTGACCCTTCCCTTTGCAATAAAAGCACTCAGTCTCAGGCTTGGGTCCATTCTTTGACTTCTTCCCGGCAACTGGCTTACCGGGCGCGGCAACATCCTTGCCGTCCTTCTTGAAGTTCTTCTTACCCTTGCCCTTCTTGAACTTGGTGGTTTTATTGACCATCAACACTTGATGTTCTTTCTTGATTTCTACCTCTGCCGACTTCAGCATTGAAAATACTTCAGGAATAGTTTTCACCATCCCCTGCATATTGTAGTTCATCACAAAGCTCTTGTAGCTCGGTGGGAGCGACTGAAGGATTCTGTCAATGACCGCCTCGTCCGGGAGGTTAATGTCCAGCTGGGACAGGCGGTTGTGCAACCCAGACATTTTGAGTATGTGCTCACTGACAGAACTATTTTCCTCCATCTTACAACTATAGAACTTGTCGGAGACTTCATATCTCTCGACCCGGGCATGAGCTTGGAAAACCATTTTCAGCTCCTCGAACATCTCATATGCTCCGTGTTGCTCAAAACGCTTTTGGAGCCCCGGTTCTAGGCTGTAAAGCATGCCGCACTGAACGAGGGAGTAATCATCAGCACGTGACTGCCAAGCGTTCATAACGTCTTGGTTCTCTGGGATGGGTGCTTCACCTAGCGGTCCTTCTAGGACATATGCTTTCTTGGCAGCTATGAGGATGATCCTCAGGTTCCGGACCCAGTCCGTATAGTTGCTGCCATCATCTTTCAGCTTGGTTTTCTCTAGGAACGCGTTGAAGTTCATGTTGACATGAGCGTTGGCCATTTGATCTACAAGACATATTTGCAAAGGTTTTAGACTAAGTTCATGATAATTAAGTTCATCTAATCAAATTATTTAATGAACTCCCACTCAGATTAGACATCCCTCTAGTCATCTAAGTGTTACACGATCCGAGTCGACTAGGCCGTGTCCGATCATCACGTGAGACGGACTAGTCATCATCGGTGAACATCTCCATGTTGATCGTATCTTCCATACGACTCATGTTCGACCTTTCGGTCTCTGTGTTCCGAGGCCATGTCTGTACATGCTAGGCTCGTCAAGTTAACCCTAAGTGTTTTTGCATGTGTAAAACTGTCTTACACCCGTTGTATGTGAACGTAAGAATCTATCACACCCGATCATCACGTGGTGCTTCGAAACGACGAACTTTAGCAACGGCGCACAGTTAGGGGAGAACACTTTCTTGAAATTATTATAAGGGATCATCTTATTTACTACCGTCGTTCTAAGTAAACAAGATGCATAAACATAATAAACATCACATGCAATTATATAGTAGTGACATGATATGGCCAATATCATATAGCTCCTTTGATCTCCATCTTCGGGGCTCCATGATCATCTTCGTCACCGGCATGACACCATGATCTCCATCATCATGATCTCCATCATCGTGTCTCCATGAAGTTGCTCGCCAACTATTACTTCTACTACTATGGCTAACGGTTTAGCAATAAAGTAAAGTAATTACATGGCGTTAAATCATTGACACGCAGGTCATACAATAATTAAGACAACTCCTATGGCTCCTGCCGGTTGTCATACTCATCGACATGCAAGTCGTGATTCCTATTACAAGAACATGATCTCATACATCACAATATATCATTCATCATTCATCACAACTTTTGGCCATATCACATCACAAGGCAATTGCTGCAAAAACAAGTTAGACGTCCTCTAATTGTTGTTGCATCTTTTACGTGGCTGCAATAGGGTTCTAGCAAGAACGTTTTCTTACCTACGAAAAAGCCACAACGTGATTTGTCAACTTCTATTTACCCTTCATAAGGACCCTTTTCATCGAATCCGCTCCAACTAAAGTGGGAGAGACAGACACCCGCTAGCCACCTTATGCAACTAGTGCATGTCAGTCGGTGGAACCTGTCTCACGTAAGCGTACGTGTAAGGTCGGTCCGGGCCGCTTCATCCCACAATACCGCTGAAGCAAAATAAGACTAGTAGCGGCAAGAAAGTTGACAACATCTACGCCCACAACAAATTTGTGTTCTACTCGTGCAATAGAGAACTACGCATAGACCTAGCTCATGATGCCACTGTTGGGGAACGTTGCAGAAAATAAAAAATTTCCTACGGTTTCACCAAGATCCATCTATGAGTTCATCTAGCAACGAGTGATAGGAGTGCATCTACATACCTTTGTAGATCGCGAGCGGAAGCGTTCAAGAGAACGGGGTTGAGGGAGTCGTACTCGTCGTGATCCAAATCACCGATGACCAAGTGCCGAACGGACAGCACCTCCGCGTTCAACACACGTACGGAGCGGATGACGTCTCCTCCTTCTTGATCCAGCAAGGGGGAAGGAGAGGTTGATGAAGATCCAGCAGCACGACGGCGTGGTGGTGGATGCAGCAGAGTTCCGGCAGAGCTTCGCCGAGCTTCTGCGAGAGGGAGAGGTGTAGCAGGGGAGAGGGAGGCGCCAAGACTTCAGGGTGCGGCTGCCCTCCCTCCCCCCTCCTTTATATAGGCCCCCAGGGGGGCGCCGGCCCTAGAGATGGGATCTCTAGGGGGGCGGCGGCCAAGGGGGTGGAGTGCCCCCCAAGGCAAGTGGAGGCGCCCCCTCCCCTAGGGTTCCCAACCCTAGGCGCAGAGGGGGGCCCAGGGGGGCGCACCAGCCCACCAGGGGCTGGTCCCCTCCCCACTTCAGCCCACGGGGCCCTCCGGGATAGGTGGCCCCACCCGGTGGACCCCCGGGACCCTTCCGGTGGTCCCGGTACAATACCGGTGACCCCCGAAACTCTCCCGATGGCCGAAACTGCACTTCCTATATATTATTCTTTACCTCCGGACCATTCCGGAACTCCTCGTGACGTCCGGGATCTCATCCGGGACTCCGAACAACTTTCGGTTTGCTGCATACTCATATCTCTACAACCCTAGCGTCACCGAACCTTAAGTGTGTAGACCCTACGGGTTCGGGAGACACGTAGACATGACCGAGACGGCTCTCCGGTCAATAACCAACAGCGGGATCTGGATACCCATGTTGGCTCCCACATGCTCCTCGATGATCTCATCGGATGAACCACGATGTCGAGGATTCAATCAACCCCGTATACAATTCCCTTCGTCAATCGGTATGTTACTTGCCCGAGGCTCGATCGTCGGTATCCCAATACCTCGTTCAGTCTCGTTACCGGCAAGTCACTTTACTCATACCGTAATGCATGATCCCGTGACCAGACACTTGGTCACTTTGAGCTCATTATGATGATGCATTACCGAGTGGGCCCAGAGATACCTCTCCGTCATACGGAGTGACAAATCCCAGTCTCGATCCGTGTCAGCCCAACAGACACTTTCGGAGATACCTGTAGTACACCTTTATAGTCACCCAGTTACGTTGTGACGTTTGGTACACCCAAAGCACTCCTATGGTATTCGGGAGTTACACGATCTCATGGTCTAAGGAAAAGATACTTGACATTGGAAAAGCTCTAGCAAAACGAACTACACGATCTTGTGCAATGCTTAGGATTGGGTCTTGTCCATCACATCATTCTCCTAATGATGTGATCCCGTTATCAACGACATCTAATGTCCATAGTCAGGAAACCATGACTATCTGTTGATCAACGAGCTAGTCAACTAGAGGCTTACTAGGGACATATTATGGTCTATGTATTCACACATGTATTACGATTTCCGGATAATACAATTATAGCATGAATAAAGACAATTATCATGAACAAGGAAATATAATAATAATCCTTTTATTATTGCCTCTAGGGCATATTTCCAACACAAACTCCAATGATTACCCGATCGTTCAATATGCAGATGACACCCTCATTGTCTTACCTGCGATTGATGATCAACTCATCGCCTTCAAGGATATCCTTAACACCTTTGCAGCTTCAACTGGTTTACGTGTCAACTTCAGTAAATCATCACTTATTCCAATCAATATGAGTGATGAGGAGGGCACTCGGGTTGCCAATCTGCTAGGTTGTGATGGTGGCTCTATGCCTTTCACATATCTAGGGTTACCCATGGGCATGTCTAGACCCACAATCTATGATCAACTGCCTCTAGTTGATTGTATTGAGCGCCGCCTATCTGCTTCCTCATGTCTGCAGAATCAAGGGAGTCGTCTACAGCTTCTTCAGTCGGTGTTATGCTCCATGCCAATTTTATTTCTTGTGTACGCTATCTCTTCCCAATGGCATCTTGCAGTAGATTGAGAGAATCATGCGTCAGTGCCTCTGGAGAGGCAACACAGATAATCCTCGCCAATTATTGGCTCCATGGGATCTGGTATGCCGACCTAAGAAGTATGGTGGTTTGGGTGTGCTTAATTTGGGATTTCAAAATGAAACTCTGTTGCTCAAGCACCTTTTCAAGTTTTTTAACAAAGTGGACGTGCCTTGGGTCACATTAATTTGGGACACCTATTATGCTTCTTCGCCACCGCAAGTCACTCAGAGTTGTGGCTCATTTTGGCGGCGCGATGTCATGAGTTTGTGCAACAAATTCAGCAAGTTGGCCATCACACAAGTGTATGCTGGGAACACAGTGGTTTTTTTGCTTGATCGCTTGCAGCTGGGTAATAATGTTGTCCTTTTGCGCGAGCATTTCCCAAGGCTTCATTCTTTTGTCATTGATGACACGGTCACAGTCAGAGAATTTATGGAGCAGCCAGAGGTCTCGGAACACTTCCATATACCTCTATCACAGGAGGCTTATTTTGAGCTCACTCAACTTCAAGATTTGTTGTCTTTGATCAATCTGAATGTGGAGAGTAAGGACATTTGGAAGTGGACATCCGAATCTCGGGAGTTCAAATCAAAGATATACTATGAGTCTTGCTTCTCCCACCTGGTGGTTGATCCCATTTTGAGATGGATTTGGAAGTGTGCTTGTATGCTCAAATTTAAAGTGTTTGGATGGCTTCTTTTAATGCACCGTTTGAATACTAGGGATATGATGCAGCGCAGACAATGGATCATACAGGATGACACATGTGTTCTTTGCCTCTGTGCTTCTCATGAAGACCGTGCACATCTCTTCTTTGCTTGCAACTTTAGTCAAAGGGTTTGGAACTACCTTGGGATTTCTTGGATTGTTCAGCTAAACCAGACTACATATGAGATGGCTCTTTCTGCTAAGAGGGATTTTGGTTATCCTTTCTTCATAGAGGTGGTCTTTGCTGCTACATGGAATATCTAGACACAAAGGAATGGGAAGATCTTTAGAAATGAGAGAACTTCCTTCACATCTTGGAGCAGGAATTTCATACATGATATTTCCCTTTTGGCTCATAGAATCAAATGTAAATATAAAGATAGCTTAGTATCATGGATAGCCACACTCTCTTAGGACCCTTGTAAGTATTTTCTTTTCTTTGTTTCACTTGTAAATTGTACATTTGTAATCTCTCTAGTTCTTTGCAATAAAGAACTGTGAGGCTGTTGCCTTGCAGTATATAGTCAAAAAAACAATATTGCAATCATGCTCATCATTCAAATATTTTGTGCCAAACATTTTATTGACTTCTTCTTCTAACAATTG
Source organism: Triticum aestivum (assembly GCF_018294505.1). Lineage (NCBI taxonomy): Eukaryota > Viridiplantae > Streptophyta > Magnoliopsida > Poales > Poaceae > Triticum > Triticum aestivum. The sequence continues at coordinate 422,898,377 of NC_057801.1, read as the reverse complement.
AGCATAATTTTCTGCTCCATCATTTTCAAGAAAGATATTATAAAGATGATCAATAATATGATGCAACCTCAACTCCACTTTTTTGTAGATTTCTTTTATAAACCAAACTAGTGAATAAAACAAGAAACTAAAAGATTCGATTGCAAGATCTAAAGATATACCTTCAAGCACTCACCTCCCCGGCAACGGCGCCAGAAAAGAGCTTGATGTCTACTACGCAACTTTATTCTTGTAGACTCATGTTGGGCCTCCAAGCGCAGAGTTTTGTAGGACAGTTGTAATTTTCCCTCAAGTGGATGACCTAAGGTTTATCAATCTGTGGGAGGCGTAGGATGAAGATAGTCTCTCTCAAGCAACCCTGCAACCAAATACAAGAAATCTCCTGTGTCCCCAACACACCCAATACAATGGCAAATTGTATAGGTGCACTAGTTCAGCGAAGAGATAGTGATAAAAGTGTAATATGGATGGTAAAAATATATTTTTATAATCTGAATAAATAAAAACAGCAAGGTAGCAAATAGTAAACGGGCACAAAAACGGTATTGCCATGCTTGAAAATGAGGCCTAGGGTGCATACTTTCACTAGTGCAATCTCTCAACAATGCTAACATAGTTGGATCATATAGCCATCCCTCAAAGTGCGATGAAGAATCACTCCAAAGTTCCTATCTAGTGGAGAACATAAGAATAAATTGTTTGTAGGGTACGAAACCACCTCAAAGCTATTCTTTCTATTCGATCTATTCAAGAGTTTGTACTAAAATAACACAAAGCTATTCTTTCCGTTTGATCTATCCTAGAGTTCGTACTAAAATAACACCAAAGAAAATTCATATTCATAATACGCAATACAACACAAAGAACTTCAAAGAGTGCCCCAAGATTTCTACCGAAGAAACAAAGACAAGAACGTGCATCAACCCCTATGCATAGATTACCCCAATGTCACCTCAGGAATCCGCAAGTTGAGTGCCAAAACATATATCAAGTGAATCAATATGATACCCCATTGTCACCACGAGTGTTCAATTGCAAGAAATATATCAAGTGTTCTCAAATCCATAAAAGTATTCAATCCGATAACAACAAAATCTCAAAGGGAAAAACTCAATTGATCACAACAAGATAGAGAGGGGGAAACACCATATGATCCGACTATATTAACAAAGCCCGTGATACATCAAGATCGTGACATCTCAAGAACACAAGAGAGAGAGAGATTAAACACATAGCTACTGGTACAAACCCTTAGCCCCGAGGGTGGACTACTCCCTCCTCATCGTGGTAGCTGCCGGGATGATGAAGATGGCCACCGGTGATGATTCCCCCCTCTGGCAGGGTGCCAGAATAGGGTCTAGATTGGATCTCGTGGATACAGAGGCCTTGCGGTGGCGGACTTCTGATCTAGGGCTACCTCGAAGGGTTTTGGAATATTTGGGATTTTATAGGGTAAAGAGGTGGTCTGAGGGGCACCCGAGGTGGGGAGCACCCACTAGGGCGTGCCTGGGCCTCGTAGCGTGCCCTGGTGGGTGCTGCTCCCCTCGAGCAGCCCCCCAGGTGCTTCCTGGGCCCACTGGCTTTCCTTTGGCCCAAAAAATCCTCTAGGAGTTTTATTGCATTTGGACTCCGTTTGATATTGATTTCCTGTGATGTAAAAAACAAGCAAAAAATACCAACTGACAGTGGGCACAGGGTCAATAGGTTAGTCCAAAAAAATGATATGAAGTTAAAACGATTGTAAAACATCCAATAATGATACTATAATGGCATGAATACTTCATAAATTATAGATACGTTGGAGACGTAGCACTAACCAATCTAGGAGACACCACTCTCCAAAAGGTAATAGATGGTGTGTTGATGATGAACTCTTTGCTCTTGTGCTTCAAATGATAGTCACTCCAACACTCAACTCTCTCTCACATATTTGGATATGGTGGAAAGATGATTTGAGTGGAAAGCAACTTGGGGATGGCTAGAGATCAAGATTCTTGTGGTTGGATTGGAATGTCTTGGTCTCAACACATGAGTAGGTGGTTCTCTCTCAGAAAATGGGTAGTGGAAGTGTAGGCACGTTCCGATGGCTCTCTCTCGAATGGAGAAGGGGGTGGAGGGGTATATATAGCCTCCACACCAAATCTAACCGTTACACACAATTTACCAAACTCGGTGGGACCGTATAGTGAAACTCGGTGGGACTAATCTGGTTCAAAATGTGAATGTTAGGGTTTATAGTGGGTCCGACAATATCAACTCGATGGGACTGATGCGCTAGGGTTAGAGCAAAACCTCATCTCGATGAGACCAATCACATGAACCCGGTGAGACCGATTTCAGTAATAAGGAAGCAGAGACTTGGTCAGGCAAACTCGATGGGACCGATCGCTCATTTTGGTGAGACCGAAACATTACAAAAAGGAAACAAAGAGTTTGCATTGCGAACTCGGTGGGACCGATCGCCCATCTCGATAAGACCGAAACGTTACAAATAGGAAATAGAGAATTTGCAATCCCATCTCGGTGAGACCGAGATCCCTATCGGTTAGACCGAACTGATTAGGGTTTCTGGCTATGGCTATGTCAAATGAACTCGGTGGCGCCGGATAGATCGAATCGGTGGGGCCGAGTTTGACTTTAGGTTTAGGACATATGTTGAAATGAGAAAGTGGTTGAGGGCTTTTGGAGCATATTACTAAGCATTTTGAGCAAGCAAGCCATTAAGCAACACCTCATCCCCTTTTAATAGTATTGGATTTTCATATGGACTCAATGTGATCTTGGATCACTAAAATGAAAATGAAGAGTCTTGAGATTTTGCCAATGTGTGTCCTTAGCATTTTGAGGGGTCCACATATCCAGTCCATGCCATACCAATCATTGAACTTTCTTAAACATTAATCTTGAATGGATATAAGTTCAATGAGCTATATGTGGTTATGAATTACCAAAACCACCCGGGGATTAGTTGCACTTTCAATCTCCCCTTTTTGGTAATTGATGACAACATATAGATCAAAGCTTCAACAAGTGATAATATAAATAAAGTACATCGTCGCTTTGAGAAGTATGTGATAAGCAAGAGCTCCCCCTAAATTTGTGCATTATTTAAAATTTGCTATTGAATGCAAATGCACAATCGATTAGGATCTTGGCTTACTCTTCCATGTCACATACATCTTGGTGGAGCGCTTAAAATGATAGAATATGAAATATGCACTCATCACCAAGGCAAGAAAATGAATGATAATACATAAGTGATAAGATAATATCATTAAAGCACACATTAAAGCATAATATGATCAAACACATGATCATAGGAGTATGTCACACACAAGCATAAACAATGTAGCAACCAAACAAGCAAGCAAAAAGTAGCAAGAGAGGCAAATACAGCAAAACACACACTCTCTCTCTCTCTCTCGAAGCCTATGATCTATACACTTTCTCCTCCTTTGGCAACAAGTTACCAAAAAGCTTGAAAATGCATAGTGCTATGCGGCTCTCTAAGCACGATCTCCGAGAGCTCCGGTGTGCGAAGGCGGCATGGAGAGGAGTCCTGCAACAAAAGCATCTAAAGAGGTCTATGGAGCTGGTGGAGTTGCAACTGGAGGGGCAACTGGGGCTGTAGCTGTAGGTGCTGAAGTAGTAGCCCTAGTGTCACTGGCTGGCACAGTTGCAGACCTTTGTGCCCTTGGAACTCTCTAAAAGACTTCAGTGGTAGCTCTCCCTCTTCTCTCTTCAGCTTCTTCCTGGAGTTGCTCAACTATAGTCTGGATCTCTGTGACCTTCAAGTCTAGATCATAAAACTTTGTCTCGATGATCCTCTCAAGACTCTCTTGGTTTTGAGTCAGGGTTGCTAATCCTTTCTCAATTCTCGCTGTGGCTTCAAGTTGATAGCTAAGCTGATCCAGCTTGGTCTTCAAGTGTACAGTTGAGGCATCTGGAACTTTTGAAGTTTGTGATGCCTTCTCTGCCTTTGCTTTTTCTCTCTTCTCCTGAGCCCCTACTGATGTAGGATGTGATGCATCCATGACAACCTCATTGTCCTCAAACTCAGGCCTCAGGGGAAGGTGCTCCTTGTCCAAAAGGTATGTGAATGTGCCCATATTAGACTTGATGAGCATCTGAATGTGTGGAGCATAGCCATGATCTCTTCTGAACTACGGCAGTCCTCTTAACAGTCTCGACAATCAAGGTCATCACATTAAACTTCTCTGGCACATCAAACATATGCAGCAAGTTGATTGAATGCCCTTTAATCATTCTGTCATCTCCAGATTCGTGCAACAAGGTGTGCCTCAGAATAGTGTTGATGGTGGCACTCCAGACAGCAGATAGTATATGGAGCCATATTTGTGAGTCTCCAAGGCAGCATCAGGAATCTCCTTGTACATGTGTGCCATGGAGTTCTGACCTTTCCTGGGCTTGGCATATACATATGTGTCACCTTCTTGTTCTTCAGGGGCATTGATCAGCTTGGCCCACTCAGCAACAGAAGATTGGTACCTTGTACCCTCAGTCATCCAGACAATTTTTTCATCTGGGTAAAAATGTGCAGTGGAATAGAATTGCATCACCATCCCATCATTCCATTTAGTGAGTTTCTAACCAACAAACTTATCAACTCCAGTCAATATGAAGCTGTCATGAACTCCTGGGAAAGAATCTGCATTGTTGTCAATGTATTTCCAGTCAACCCACTTCATATCACTGACAATGGGCTTCTTGTCCAAGACTACTGTCTCATAGAAGTCCTACTGCTCCTTGGTGTGGAACCTGTAATCCACAATAGTCCTTTCCTGGTGGCATATGGGTTTGTCTATCTCCATAGCCTGAGACTCGCATCTTTCGTCATCTTCATATTCTCAGCAACTGGATGTGTGTCATCATGATCTGGTATCTTTGGTTTTAACTTTCTGAGCACTTGGGCTTCATCTTCTTCTTCAACTTCAGGCACTGGAGCCTTGTTCTTCTCAGAAGCTAGGATATTCCTTGTAGATCTCTTGGGTGTTGTTGGCTTAAAAGCTTGTGCAGCAGCAGCAGCCTTGGGGCAGTCTTGGGCTTGGATGGAGCAGCCCCTGACTTGATGGCATCCCCCATCAGCTTCTGGGTTTTGGCAGGAGGTGCAACTAGATCTTCCTCATCATCATCATCATCAGATTCCCTGACCATAGATGGTCTTCCAATCACTCTAGCCATAGTCTTCTTGACCCTTTCCTTTCCCTTCTTGCCCTCAGAAGCCTCCTTTTCCTTTGGCTCAAGGATGAGCTCAATTGCTTCCTGTGTTGAGGCTCTGACTTTGGACATTAAGATCCTCCTGGCAGGTGCCTTCTTGTTTAGACCAGGCTTGGTTGAAGCTGCAGTGCCAAACTCCTTCTTGACAACTTTCTTCTTTGAGGTGACCTCCTCATCAACCACAAAGTCTTCATCTTATAAGTTAGAGATTTTCTTCTTCCTCTGCCTGGTTGCAGCCTTAGGCAGGTTGCTAGGAGTGCTTCTGCTCCCATCATCATAGTTGTTGTTAGAGGGACTAGTGCCCTCACTCAGGTGTACTTGCTCCTCAGATATGTTTTGGCTATCACTATTGTCTGACATGGCTGACACTGAAAGCTGACCCTCTGAATAGATAGGTTGAGATAGAGTGGGTGAGCATCACAAAGTGCAGACATTTTGCAAAACAAATGAGTCAAAAACATAGTTTCAGTTTTCTACAGAAATCATTTCGAGGCTACTGATATGTCAAACTCGGTGACACCAAAATGACTTTAGAGTCTAAACATGTGAAATCGGTCAGACCGAGGCATAGTTCGGTGACTCTGAGATTGCTAGGGTTTCACAGAGAAATGAACTCGGTCACACCGATTTGTATGTTTCGGTCACACCGAAAAATACAACTGCAATGGCCTGGGCCAAATCGGTGAGACCAAATTTTACAAATCGGTCGGTCCGAGATGAGTTCAGCAGAAACCTAACCCTAAGTTTTTGGATCAAAACTAATCTAGAGGAAGTTTTAGTTGGATAGAAGTATCTCAAACGTGGCAAGAATCATGGCATTGACCTTAATGCAAGAATTGGAGGTAAAGATTCGACAAGGGATCGAGTTCATACCCTAACTTGGTGGTGAACTTGCTACGACGATAACGGCGGCGAAGATTCCCATTGACGGCGGTAGAGGCCAACGGCAGGAGGTCGTTGGCGACGGCGAAGATGATCCGGAGACCTCGAGTCGGCAGAACTGGACAGGCATGGGTGAAGAGTTTGGAGAAATTTCCAAAATTTGTCCCATGGGTATATATATCCAGACCCTGTCAGTGTGACTGAGTGGAACAACTCGGTGAGACCGAAAAGTTCAAATCGGTTGCACCGAGGTTGAAACCTAGATCAACTTAATGAAGACCGAGTGGGATGAATCGATCAGACCGAAATGAATTAAGAGGTTTTGGAAGTTTAAGCCTATGACGAATCGGTGGCTCTGAGTGCTCCTCAACCAGAGGGTTCGAATATGACTTGATCAAACTTTGTGATGTAGCATGAATAGAGTTTGAGACGAGAAAAGCATAGATAGCTAGAGGGAGTCCTTAGGCATTCTTGTCCATCCATTTGGCAAAAAGAAAAGCCAAATAATCAAAGCAACAAATGGATGTTCGAAGAAAATTATGCAACCAACATGCTCACACAATAAGATAGCAAATGAAATATGTGGCAAAGCATGCACAAACATTCTAGCATCTATCAAGCAACTGGCGATGACTAGGTCATCTATATATGAGTATATTGACTTAGGAGTCAAATGAGAACATTTGATCATAGGTCATACTCATCGTTTAAGCACAAGTGGGGTTACCACTTTTACATAAAGCATTGTTATGTTCACACAATTAGAGTTGCTTTAGCTCAATTCTTAGAGTAAAGCTCCCCCTAGATGTGATATCCCCTTTTAGAGAGATGAACTAACCTTGGGTTTTGTCGATGATGACTTCATGTAGATGTTGAAGATGTGGATGCTCAATTTTGATGTAGATCATTTGGAGCAATCCATTGGAGTGAGTTGCAGTTTCAATACCTACATGGGTTAGTCCCACAAGGAACAAACAAGGATATCCATAGACATAGAGTGAAATACACATATGATGATGTCTATGGAAGCATTAGGTTACCTTGTCCCTTGACTTACTATCAAGAGGGTTTGTGACTCCTTGAACTGGTGCAAGATGCGGAAGTTGATTTCGCTTGTCCTTGCCAATATGAATATGAGTGAAGTATGTTGGCGGAGTCACCCTCAAGAACTCTCTAGTTCTTCTTCTTCGGGATCCACATCATCTTGATGGGAATCCTTGGGGTTGTAGATAAACTTGATGAAGTAGAACTTGAAGTAGTCTTGGGAACCCACTTGACCAAGGCATTTTGAGCTTATTCAAATGCATCGATCTCCTCTTGAAGCTTGTCCTTGCATTTTAGCTTGTGGTCTTGTGGTGGAAGATCATCTTGAGCTTGTGTCCCCTTGAAGGAAGTAGGATCATACTTCTCTTGTTGAGGAACAAACTTCATCTCGGGGTATTGATCTTCTTCCCACTCAACTCCATTGGCATTGAACTTTCATTCAAGACCAACACCTTGATTCTTCCGGTGTCTTCCATGCTTGCGTACAATTTCCTCAAATTGCTTACTTCTGGCAAGGCTCTTGTAAACACCTTTCTCTATGATTCCCTTCAATAAGCTATTTTCTTTCTCAAGTGTAACTTGGCTAAGAGAATCATTAGTGGAATCAAGAGAACTAATAGAAGCAACAATATTAGATTTAGCATGGTTATTGTTACTACTAGAAGAAGAATCTTTCTTACTCCTGTTGCTAGATTTTACTTGTGGCATGTAAGTAGACAAGAGTAAACGCTTGGCAATGTAAGAAGAACTTTTCTTCCGAAGATCATCATTTATTGCCTTTAAGAACCCATGGTCTTGCTCTAGGTTGAGCTTTTCAAAGCGTAGCTTCTCATGAGTTTTTAAAAGTTCTCGATGATCTTCTAAAGTAGTTTCATGAGCTAACTTAATAGTGTTTAGTTCTTTAGTTAGACGCTCAATATCCTTCTTATCATTGTCATTCGTTTCACCTTGATTAGCATGATTAATAGCAATTTCATCATAGTTTTCATTACTAGCATTGTCAAAAAGTAACTCATCATCACCTAGCAAATCATCATCATCACTACTGAAATAAAAATACTCAGGGTGTGATACCTTGGGGCCTTTAGCCATGAAGCATCTTCCAATTCCTTCATTTGGTGAGTCAAATATGTCATAGGAGTTGGTTGACACAAGTGCAAGACCGGCAACACCTTCATATTGAGTATATTTGGAGTCAAAGTGATAACTTCTCTCGGAGTGGTTGTCAGAGTCGGAACCGGATACCCATTCACCAACATGATCTTGATGTCTTCATTTTGTGTAGCTCCTTGATGACCTATCCTTCCTTTCCGAATCTTTGCTTTTGCAAGAGGGTCTTCGTTCATAGCGATCATCTCTACTCCTTCTCTCTCTTGGAGGTGAGTCTTATCTTCTACTTCTCCTTTTAGGTGAGTCTTCGTTTCTTTTGTAGGGAGCCGTACATACATTGAAGTAGTGTTCGGGTCTTCCACAATTGTAGCAATTGCGATCACGACAAGATCTTTTGTCATGGTAGGATCTTGACTTGGAGCTTCTCTCTTTGCTTCTACTCTTGTAGAATTTGTTGAAGTTCTTCACCATTAAGCTCAATTCTTCATTGAAGACTTGTTTTTCACTTGATGTGGCAGGAGCATCATATGAGGCTTTATAAGCACCACTAGACTTGTTGTGAAGCTCTTCCTTATCCTTGAGTAACATCTCATGAGCAACAGTTCTTCCATTGACTTCCGTTGGCTTGAGATATTTATTATTTGGCATCATTTGGATCAATGTGCGCACGGTATTGTATTTTCCATCCAAGGCTCTTAGGATCTTCTTGATGATGAATCTGTCAGTCATCTCTTCACCTCCTAAGCTGGCAATCTCATTTGTGATGAGAGCAGCCTAGAGTACATTTCAGCGACACCTTCACCATCCATCATTTTGAACTTGTCAAGTTGAATTTGAAGCACATCCAATTTGGATTCCTTGATGGACTCGGTACCTTCGTGCATATCAATCAAAGTATCCCAAATTTCCTTTGCATTCTCAAGACGGCTGATTTTCTTGAATTCTTCGGGGCACAATCCATTGAAGTGGATATCGCAAGCTTGAGCATCATATTGCTGCATCTTTAATTCTTCCGCAGTTGCTGCACAATTTGGTTCTCTCCCATCGAAGAATTCACCTTGCAAACCAATACACATAATAGCCCAAACAGCGGGGACGCGGGGTTATGTCCAAGAATATGCATTTTCATCTTATGCTTCCCACTAGCAAAATTAGTACCATCAAAGTAAGGACCTCTAGGTGGTAATTTCCCTCGCTAGACGCCATACTCCTCTAGGATGTGAAACCAAGGCTATGATCACCAAAGCTATGGAAATCAAGGCAAATGAAGACCAAAGCTCTGATACCACTTGTAGGATCGAAAGTATGTCTAAAGGGGGGTGATTAGACTACTTGACCAAATAAAAATCTAGCCTTTCCCCAATTTTAAGTCTTGGAAGATTTTAGCAACTTAACACAAGTCAAGCAATCAACCTACACATGCAATTCTAAGAGTATGGCAGCGGAATGTAAATCATTGCATATGAAGGTAAAAGGGAGGAGTTTGGAGGGAGCAAACGCAATGTAGACACGGAGATTTTTTGCGTGGTTCCGATAGGTGGTGCTATCGTACATCCACATTGATGGAGACTTCAACCCATGAAGGGTAACGGTTGCACGAGTCCACGGAGGGCTCCACCCATGAAGGGTCCATGAAGAAGCAACCTTGTCTATCCCACCATGGTCATCGCCCACAAAGGACTTGCCTCACTTGGATAGATCTTCACGAAGTAGGCGATCTCCTTGCCCTTACAAACTCCTTGGTTCAACTCCACAATCTTGACGGAGGTTCCCAAGTGACACCTAACCAATCTAGGAGACACCACCCTCCAAAAGGTAATAGATGGTGTGTTGATGATGAACTCCTTGCACTTGTGCTTCAAATGATAGTCTCCCCAACACTCAACTCACTCTCACAGATTTGGATATGGTTGAAAGATGATTTGAGTGGAAAGCAACTTGGGGTAGCCGCTGCTATCATGTTATCCACGGGGTTGAAATAATGACCAGATGGTGTTGGAAAATGTCAGGGCGGGGTTCGATCCCTATGGGGAGGGTCTAGCAATCGAGGTTGAGCCGCCGCTCCGCTCCTTGGGACTTCAGCCGCCCGGGCTGTACCTGGAGGTTTACTTGGCCCTTCACCACGCGTGTTAAAAAGATTTCGCACCTTATATTGTGCAGCCAAATGGGTTTGACACCTCCTTCGCAGAACTGCATTAGAGGCGTTTTGATCCAAACTTAAGAGAAAAGCCTCTGCCATGATACATTGTGATTCAGCAGCCATCTTGGCTTGTTCCTCTGCCATCCAGATGTTCTCTGCATTAAAATCCTCTTGGGATTTGGCCACCTCATCTCGCACCTTTTCAACTTACGCATTATGTTGTGCTTGATTCACCGTAGTAACCTCTATGGCTAACAGAGTCGTCAAAGTGCCTAGGAGTTCAGATAGGACTTGAGCTGGCAGCCGCGTTGAGCCGCTGGCCCCAGCTGTCATAGCGGTAGTCAATCCAGATGTTACCGTTGCTGCTGTTGATGAATTAAGAGTCGGCCCAGTGCCAGCCATGAAGATCGCAGCCATGAAGGGCGGCTCATAGGGGTCCGGAATACTGTTGCCATCAGAGTAGCCCCCAAGCCCGCCATCTTGAAGCTGATAGATGGATTTTGTCTCTTCGGTTGAGGACTCGTCACTAGAGTACATAGTCATCTCTCCGCCAGATGCAGAATCTTCCTCAAGATCCGCCCCATGAACAAAGCCAATGAAAACGTGCTTCCGACCGGATTGAACCTGGCGAGTCACGAATGCTGAACTGTCTCGATGATGTCAGTGCAGATGTCTGGCTCCGGCTCTGACTCACCGATCTTGCCGATGAAGACGTGAATTCCACCAAAGGGGACTCGGTACCTGTACTCGACTGAGTCGGCCTCGGGGCCCCTGCTAGCATCATCGATGTAGAGCTTGCCGCGGCGATTCTTAGTCATCCGACCCACGGCATATCCTTCGATCCTTGCGAAATTTCCCTTCAAGAACTTGAAACCACCGTGCTCTGGCCCCATAGTGGGTGCCAATTGTCATGGATTTAACACGGCAGATGCCCTAGTGAAAGGACTTAGTGTGGAGCCATCGCAACGTATGTTAGCTCGAAGGGGTTGAATGGGACAAAGGACACAAAGGTTTACCCAGGTTCGGCCCCTCACAACCAGGTAAAAGCCTACGCCCTACTTCCAGTTGTATTGCTTGAGTCTCGATTACAAGGGAGCAATCACGCTTGACCTAGCTATCGATCAATTGTTTCTTGAGTTAACCCGTCGCCGGCTCTCGCCTTTATATACACAGGTCGAGGCTCCAGGGCTTACAAGAGCCCGAGCCGGATCACACAACATGACCAGCTCGGTTTCTAAGTCATCATCGGGCAGCTCACACCTACACCTCTTGGGCCTCCACTAGGCCCGCCTCTTAAGTCGCCGCCTATCTTTATGCTTCGTGTTCTTGGGCCTTCTTGGGCCTTCTTCATATTAAGCCGACAATGGTGTAACCCGACTATCGTGGGAAACCACGGCTACCTATGGGGCCATGAGCCCCTTTTGGTTTGGCAGGGGGAATGAGCATGTTGCACAAAGAGGGAGAACGTCGCGCAGCACGACAGAGATCACACGGGCAGTTTTACGCAAGTTCGGGCCGCCGCGAGGCGTAAAACCCTACTCCTACTTTGGTGGATTGATGGTGAACTCTGGTGGAGAATGCGGTGCTCTTTCCCGGCAAGGTTGCCTCGGGGAGAGAGCAGCTGCGCGTGTATGAGTGTACAGGGGTCTTAATCCTTTCTATGGTTGTCATGGGCTCCTTTTATAGATCAAGGGTCACCACAGTGGAAAATAGGTCATTATGCACTGATTATATACTGAACAGTGCTATCATACATAACTCTGCAGACAGGGTAGAGCGCATTAAATGCGCTGCTTAGCATCACATCACGGAATGCCCGACAAGCCTTGTCGTGCTGTTCGGCCACCTTCTTGCCTATCTGCTTGACACGACGCTGGACGGGTGTCATTTGGAGGTGTTTGCTGTAGGAAGTGGCTGCCATGTGGCAAGAAACAGCCACTTGGTCACTTGGGGGCTTGACACCGCACCGATCAATGACTTGCATCCGCGTGAGGTGGAGCGGTGGAGCCTTGGCGGGGTGGTTTGCCTTTGTTGTGCCCGGCAGGCCTGTCGGGAAGGTCTTGATGCTTACTCTTGGGGCCACCTCGACCTCGCCATGCTCACCTGCCTGGAAAGGGAGGTTTTCTCTTAATGGTATCTTGCTTCCTTTGGCTTGACTTGGTCCTCTTGATCCGCACTCTGATTTATCGAAGAGCTGATCTCTTATGCTTGGCCTTTTCTTGGTTGTTGCAACTTTGCCGGGTTGGTGGCTTGCTGTCCATGCACAAGTCAGGGGGTAACATACGCCACTGTTTGTGTACCCCGATAGAAGCCCCTGGGCTTGAACCATACGTGTCGCTGGGCATGTTGGTTAGGCCCCAAACAGTGCATGAACACGTGGCGAGAAAGCGCTGCGCGTGCAGCGATTTGTCATGATAACCAGTCAATCTAGCGTCCACTTCGCGTATTTACCGCGGGTCATGGGGTAGTGGGATTGCAGCAGTTAATGCGAAACGGTAACTTTTTGAAGCGTCGCACCCTCCCCCACGTCCTTTCCTTAAGAGAGGGGAACGTCGGAGGGTACTGCTCATCCACTGCTCGCTCTGCACCCCCATCATCTTCGTCCGCAAGCCAAACAATCGTTCCCCTTCCTCGCATGTACCTGCTACCGCTCCTCCACCCAACTTCCTCCCCATCTTCGCGTGGAGCTTGAGGAAATGGGGAAGAAAGCCGCTACCAAAGGGAAGCGGATGGCCACCGCGAAAGAGGCGGCCACTAAGGGAAGCAAGAGAACAATGGAGCTGGACAGGAGATGGAGGGGAGACGACGCCTTCTTCCCGTCGAATCTGGACAGCAGGGTGCGATTCTTCTGTGCGTACTTCATCTACGGCCTTTGTCCACCTTTCTCGGATTTCTTCGAAGTGATGATGGTGATCTACATATTCCATCTTCTGGATTTCACGCCAAATGCAATGGCATGCATGGCAATTTTCGCCCATTTGTGCGAGAACTTTGTTGGTATTGCTCCCAATGTTGACCTGTTTAGGCACTACTTTGTCCCATGGGTGGAGAACAAAGCGCACTGTTCCGGGAACATAAGCTGGATGCCGCGGGTGTCGAGGGAAACCTGGGGGTATCTCTCAGGCCAGCAGCGTGGCAGATGGGAGGAATGGAGAGCAGATTGGTGCTGGATTCAAGATGAGAAGGCTCCAGATTTCTGCCAAGCGCAGAAGGAGTGCGTCGAGCGCGGTGACAATTGGAGGGAAGTTGGCCTCTCCGATGAAAGGCTCCACCTGACAATAAACAGGATCACCCATTTAAAGGTTGTCGGGCTAACTATCGAGCATGTGGGAGCTGACTTTCTTCTTCGTCACATCTCGCCGCTGCAGAAAAGGGTTAGGTTAGCCTGGGAGTACGGTGATGCTACAGATAGGATGAGATTGCTTCCTGGCCTGGCTAATAATATGTCGGTCGATGGCCACGCCTGGTTGTGCGACCAACTATTTGGCCGCTTCGGGCTGTTCAAACTGCCGACAAATGTCATCCTAATGAACATCAATTCCGCCAGGGACCAGATCTTGAAGTGGATGCCAGATTGCAATGGCCATGGAGTTGCGGGTGACTGGAAGTTACCCACCCTCGATGAAGAGCTCGCCTGGTCCTCCACTCTGGTGGTGAGAGCTACCAAGGTGGAAACCAGAATGTACAAGCGCACCTCCACGGTGGAGGAGGCATACATGTAACGCCCCGGATTCGATGCGCCAGGTGTCTACCAGTTATTCGCCGTATTTGTCATGTCATCATCTGCATTTCATATCATGTCATCATGTGCATCTCATTTCGCATTCATGTTCGTCTCATGCATCCGAGCCTTTTCCCCGTTGTCCGTTTTGCAATCCGGCACTCCTATGTCATCCGGCGTCCCCTTCTTGTCTCCTTTTGTGTGCGGGTGTTAAACTTTCTCGGAATGGCCCGAGGTTTGCCAAGCGGCCTTGGTATAGCACCGGTAGACTGCCTGTCAAGTTTCGTGCCATTTGGAGGTCGTTTGATACTCCAACGGTTAACCGGGTAACCGTAAAGGCCTCTTTTGTTTGCAGCCCAACACCCCTTCCAAAGTGGCACAAAACCCATCTAACTCCTCTCCATGCTCTCGGTCGTTCGATCACGATCGCGTGGCCGAAAACCGCTCCTCATTTGGACTCTCCTAACTCCCTCTACCTATAAAATTAGACCTCCCCAAAAATTTTCGGATCATTCTACCCCTAACCCTAGCCCCTTCTTCCTCCGCGCGCCGGACACGTCCGCCCGGCGCCGGACGCGTCTGCCGCCGTCGCTCCAGCCAACGGGGAAGCGCCACGTGGCACCGGCCACCGCGCGCCGCCCGCGGCCCACCAGGCCCGCAGCCGGCCCCCGCGCGGCCCGCGCGCCCCGCGCCCCTCCGCGCCTCCGCGCCTCGCCCCGGCTTCCCGCCGCCGCCGCGCAGCCCTCGCCGGCGCTCGCCGCTGCCGCCGCCCCGCCGGGGAGCCGCCCCGTCGCCCGTCGCCGGCGACCGCTGCCGCGGGGCCCGTCTCCCCGCCGCCGCGACCTGCGGGCGCCGCCCTCGCGCCGCGTCGCCCTTGCTCCGCCCGCCGGCGCCACCCTCTCACCGGAGCAGGAGCTCCCCCGGGCCGGCGCGCCGCCCCGTCGGTTCCCACCGCCGCCGTGGCCTTGCCTCGCCTCCGGCCTCTGCCCGCGACCCAGCCGGCCCTCCTTGCGCCAGATCCGGTCGGGCCGGACCGGATCCGGTCGTCTCCGGCCGTCCCCGGACCTCCCCGGCCTCCTCCCCGTCCGTCTCCGGCCATCTCTCCTCCAGCTCCGGCGAACCTCGTAAAGCGTGCAGATCTGGAGGTTGACCCGAATATGCCTAAGTCCATGTTTTCTTACATAATCATGCCATGTTCGTTGCATCGTATCTCTGCATCCGTAGCTCCGTTTCATGCGTGTAATATGTCAAATTGTTCGCCTCGACAAGTACTTCATTTCATTCCACTGCATCATTTTCATTTGAGTTTATCTGGATGCCCTAAACACTGTTGGAAGAGTGCATGTTGATGTTAATCTGCCGAAATTGTTATAACTTGCTCATTTGTCATTTTTGCCATGGTTGATGTGTGCATCCTATGAGGTTGATGTCTTCATGTGATTGATCTATGCCATGCCATATTTCCAGGGGTGTATGCCATTTATTTTTGTGATCAATGTGGTGACTAGCACAAGCATGCAAACTAGGCTTCGTGATATTGCTGATTTTAGTCCCTGTTCTGCTGTTATTTTGATGCCATGTAAACTTGATGCTACAGAGAGATCCATGCATATTTTGAGATACTTCAGTAAGGGTGTTTTGAACATATGGTTATTGTCTATCCATTCATGCCCTTGTTTGCAATTATGGAGTAGTCTAGCATGTCATTTGAGTGCTCTACTTTTGCTTCAAAATGTTTCCTGGCAGATTGTTTGCTTGTTATTCAATTTGGCCAAGCTTGCTAGATTTGATCCTTGCATGCTATGGACTTGTTCCTGCCTTGGTTTGTTACATAAACATGTCTTCTTGATGATTCTATGCTTATCTTGTCATGCAATGACTTGTGGTGAGTGAATCGAGCTTATTAAGTAGGGTAGTTGCTGTTGCTGTTTTCCTGGCAGATTCTGTTATATTTTGTTGCTATGTTAACATGCTTCTACTAATCATTCTATGCATAATCTGGAGATGCTCTATAAACATGTTTTGATCTACATGTTATGCCCTATCCATCCATGCCCTTGGTTGCTATTATAGCCTGCTGTAGATTGTTCATATATTGCTCCAAAGTTGCTTAAAAATGTTGCTATCAGCCTGTTAACATTAAGTTCACTTGTTCCCATGTGTTTTCCTAGTGATCCATGCACCCTATGAACTTGCTCTTGCCATGCTTAGCTTCATAAACATGTCTTATTACTGTTGGTTGCCTTGCCATGTCATGTATTGCTCTGTGGTGAGTGGTTCAAGCTCACGAATATGCCTACTTATTGTTGTTCCTGCCATGTATGAATCTGTAATATAACTTGCCATGTTTACATGGGTGCCATCATATTTTCTATGCCTTTTTGGCTCATGGTCAGCAAAGGACTTTTGATCTATGCTTTTAGTAGATTCATGACATGCTTTTGTTTGCCATGATAGCTTCCTGTAGCATGTTGTTTGATTACTCTAAACATTGCAACCTGATGATATTTCTGCTAAAGTCTGAAATTGTTATTATTTGCAATCTTACCATGTGTTTTGGAGCATGTTCTAGTGATTTCTGGAGATAGCTCGGTGTTCATGTTTTGTTGTGCTTTACCTGTACTTCATGACCATGCCTTTTGTTATTATGTTGGGATGTTGTAGCTTATTGTTTTGATGCTTGCAAGATGCCTAGTTGCTGTTTTGGACAGATTGTTGTTATGACTTGTATAGAGTGTGTGTGTTGCACCGTTGCTCCGTTTTGAGTGTGCTCTATATGAAACTTGCTTGATTTTGCATGTAGTTTCATATTATCATGTTGCATCCTTGTTTTGAGGTGTTTGCTTGATTTTTGGGTGCATTTTGCATCAATGCCATGTTTAACTTGTTTTGCTCATATCTTCTAGACCGTAGCTCCGAATCTAATGAACTTTATATGTAACTTGACTAGAATCTCGTGTAGATCATCTTGGTGCATCTTAACTTGCTGTTTAACAACTTGAACATAAGGTTTATTCAGATCTGGACCAATTTCGAAATTTGCATATGAGGACTTACCGGAATTGTTATATGTTGTTTCCGGCCTCATTTAAACTTGGCTTGATGTGTTGTTCTTGTTTGCATCATCTCTTGCCATGAGTAGCTTCATGTAGCTTTTTCATGCATCATGCTTGTTGTGCATCATGTCTTGTTCATGTGTGGTGTGTTTACTATGTTGTGTGCTTCTTCTCGATAGTTCCTGTTTCGTTGCGATCGTGAGGATTCGTTCGTCTACGGTTGGTTCGGCTTCATCCGTTCGTCTTCTTCATGGACTCGTTCTTCTTCCTTGCGGGATTTCAAGCAAGATGACCGCTACCCTGGATCTCACTACTATCATTGCTATGCTAGTTGCTTCGTTCTATCGCTATGCTGCGCTACCTATTACCTGTTTATCAAGCCATCCCATATTGCCATGAACCTCTAACCTTTGACACCATTCCTAGAAAACCGTTGTTTGGCTATGTTACCGCTTTTGCTCAGCCCCTCTTATAGCGTTGCTAGCTGCAGGTGAAGTTGAAGATTTCTCCATGGTGGACAGGTTTTTGGTTGGGATATCACAATATCTCTTATATTATTAATGCATCTATATATTTGGTAAAGGGTGGAAGGCTCGGCCTTATGCCTGGTGTTTTGTTCCACTCTTGCCGCCCTAGTTTCCGTCATACCGGTGTTATGTTCCCGGATTTTGCGTTCCTAACGCGGTCGGGTGATTTATGGGACCCCCTGACAGTTCGCTTTGAATAAAACTCCTCCAGCAAGGCCCAACCTTGGTTTTACCATTTGCCTCACCACCACCTACTTTTCCCTTGGGAGTCGCTCTCTCGAGGGTCATCTTTATTTAGCCCCCCCGGGCCAATGCTTGTCTAAGTGTTGGTCCAAACTAGAGCCACTTGCGGCGCCCCCTGGGCAACTTGAGGGTCTGGTTCCACTGTACGTCTGCTCATCCGGTGTGCCCTGAGAACGAGATATGTGCAGCTCCTATCGGGATTGTCGGCGCATCGGGCGGTCTTGCTGGTCTTGTTTTACCATTGTCGAAATGTCTTGTAAACCGGGATTCCGAGACTGATCGGGTCTTCCTGGGAGAAGGTCTATTCCTTCGTTGATCGCGAGAGCTTGTCATGGGCTAAGTTGGGACACCCCTGCAGGGTATAAACTTTCGAGAGCCGTGCCCGCGGTTATGTGGCAGATGGGAATTTGTTAATGTCCGGTTGTAGATAACTTGACACCAGATCCGAATTAAAACGCATCAACCGCGTGTGTAGCCGTGATGGTCTCTTCTCGGCGGAGTCCGGGAAGTGAACACGGTTTCTGGGTTATGATTGACGTAAGTAGGTGTTCAGGATCACCTCTTGATCATTGCTAGCTTCACGACCGTTCCGCTTGTTCTCTTCTCGCTCTTATTTGCGTATGTTAGCCACCATATCATGCTTAGTCGCTGCTGCAACCTCACCACTTTACCCCTTCCTTTCCCATTAAGCTTTGTTAGTCTTGATACCCATGCTAATGGGATTGCTGAGTCCTCGTGGCTCACAGATTACTACAACAACAGTTGCAGGTACAGGTTATGCGATGATCATGACGCGAGAGCGATGCTTGCTTGCGTTGAGTTCTTCTTCTGTTTCTTCGATCAGGGGATAGGTTCCAGGTTGGCAGTCTGGGCTAGCAGGGTGGATATTGTTTGAGTTTCTGTTTATGATTCATCCGTAGTCGGATGTTGTTCTTGTATGATGTATGTTGTATTCGTGTGGCATTGTATGCCTTTGTATGTATCCCCATCTATTATGTAATGTTGATGTAATGATATCCACCTTGCAAAAGCGTTTCAATATGCGGGTCTATCCTTGGTGGGACCTTTGAGTTCCTTTTGGATAGGGTCGCATATTGGGCGTGACAAGTTGGTATCAGAGCCTCGACCGACCCTAGGAGCCCCCCTTGATTGATCGTGTAGTTTGGCCGTTGTTGAGTCTAGAAGAAAACTGTTTTCGCAGTCTAGTTATATCGGAGAGTAGGAATTCTTTTTACTCCTCTGCCCCTTCGTCGCTCTGGTAAGGAATCTTGACGTAGGTGTTTTGAATTACTTCTCTTCCCCTTCAAAATTTTCTTTAGGTTCACGCAGTTGGTTTTCCGGTAGTTGTTCCTCAGCTCTTTTGATTCGGTGCATTTCTCATCAAGTTGACTCGAGCCTCTTCATCTTTGCAAGTTCAATCCTCAGTTGTTTTCTTTTCCCACCCGCCCACCCTTTTCTTCTCGGAACCGGAGTCAGTAATCGAGTTTCCATCCTACTCGTGCGAAGTCTTTGTTTCTTTCCTCAATGATTTCAACCGGTGTTTCCTCTTCAAGATATTCGTTGTTTTCCCCTTCCAAGTTACCCTTGTTTCCCCGCCCACCCACCCTTTTTCTTCCCGGAGTCTGAGTCTCTTTCGACCATTAATTCCATTCGTGCGAAATCCCTTCAGTCTTCCCTCAATTATCTCAACCGGTGAATTCTCATCTCGTTTGACATTCATCATCCCCTTTTTCTTTTCCGGTGCACTCAATTCAAGTTTTTCGATCATATTCTTTTTCCTCGGCTCAAATGTTTTTCCTTGCTCGTTCGCCTCTTGCCAGTTTATCCTTCCGGAGTGCTGAAGACATCTCAGGAGATTCGTCCGTGTTCTAATTAATTCGAGGTTGTCACCTCATTCTAATATTTCAATTGTTCCGGTGCATCATCTATCTGTTCAACATCCTTTTCCAACGGTGTTATCTCTTCAGTGGGCCCTAACCCACAGGTCTTTTCCCAGGATCTTACCTGACTCTTCTAATTCCCCCGGAGTTAATATCAATTTCTTTTCAAGTGTGACATAAGAATGGTTTCCATCGGTCACATGCCTTCTCCAAGATCTCGTTCAAACTCTTTTCATTGTTGGCTCAACCTCTTCGCTTGTCATTCTCCCGGAGTATCTCAGTAATTTTGGTGGTGTTTCTCATCGTCTTTTGAAGACCAAAGAAGAAGATTTCTCTTTAATCTTGTTCGTTCTCCCGGAGATTCATGGTGCGAGCTCGATGTTATCCTATCTAATTGTTTCCAGCCGTGCAATTCTTTCATCCATCCGGAGTATGTCAGGAGTTGTTTTCCATTCCTTTTCACCGGAGGCCATCATTCCAGAAGAATTCTTTGACTTCACATTTCAGCTACCGTCATCCAATTATCCCGGTGCTTCGTTCAAGTGTTCTTTAATCAGATCATGATCTATTTATTCTTTTGCATATAAATCCCCTCTAGCTTATTGGTTTTTCTAATTCTTCCCGGTGATTCTTTCTCTTTCATCAGTCATTTCCAAATTCTAATGGTGGTTCGTTCAACATTCTTTTCCTTGTTTATCATATTAATCCATTCGTTCTTTCAATCCTACCGGTGGTTCACTTCTCAATCCTTTTCAAGAAGAATAAGTAGTATGAAAAATCCATTGCTTGTCATCAATTTAATTTGATGAAGGATAAGCATACAATAAATCTTATTCTTATTTCCTCCAAATGAGTAATCCCTTCCTTCGGAGTTTACTCCTGTTGAATAAATTCTGGTTTCAAGTGTTTTCATCTTTTCTTTTCCGGAGTTCAAATTTTCCTCGGCCATTTCGTCGGAACCTCCATCTAATTCATCGCAAGGCTCATCTTATTTTTCTTCTTCCTTCATTCTATCTCATCATCTTTTTGTCACCGGAGTTCTTCATGGTGGATAGCCATAATTTAATTCATTCTTCAAGAGTACATCAAGTTCCATTCCATCCTCTCAAGTTCGTTCTAATCCTCCCATTTTCAGCCGGAGTGCTGCCTAAATTCTTTCAGTCTTATCCGTTTCTTTTCTCATTCTAACCACTCCGGTTAGAACGAGCGATTTCATAGTCTATCTGATTCCGTGAGCTTTCGATTCTCGTCATCCTCGTCGTTCCTCTCTTCTTCTCGAGTGCTCTCGATTCTTTGCCTCTTCTCTTGAGTTCTTGTTTCACCTCATCTTTTTTCCCTTTCCGTCTCGGTCCTAAGATCTCGGGACGAGATCTCTTGTTAGTGGAGGAGTGTTGTAACGCCCCGGATTCGATGCGCCAGGTGTCTGCCAGTTATTCGCCGTCTTTGCCATGTCATCATGTGCATCTCATTTCGCATTCATGTTCGTCTCATGCATCCGAGCCTTTTCCCCGTTGTCCGTTTTGCAATCCGGCACTCCTATGTCATCCGGCGTCCCCTTCTTGTCTCCTTTCGTGTGCGGGTGTTAAACTTTCTCGGAATGGCCCGAGGTTTGCCAAGCGGCCTTGGTATAGCACCTGTAGACCGCCTGTCAAGTTTCGTGCCATTTGGAGGTCGTTTGATACTCCAACGGTTAACCGGGTAACCGTAAAGGCCTCTTTTGTTTGCAGCCCAACACCCCTTCCAAAGTGGCCCAAAACCCATCTAACTCCTCCCCATGCTCTCGGTCGTTCGATCACGATCGCGTGGCCGAAAACCGCTCCTCATTTGGACTCTCCTAGCTCCCTCTACCTATAAAACTAGACCTCCCCCGAAATTTTCGGATCATTCTACCCCTAACCCTAGCCCCTTCTTCCTCCGCGCGCCGGACACGTCCGCCCGGTGCCGGACGCGTCCGCCGCCGTCGCTCCAGCCAACGGGGAAGCGCCACGTGGCACCGGCCACCGCGCGCCGCCCGCGGCCCTCCAGGCCCGCCGCCGGCCCCCGCGCGGCCCGGGCGCCCGCGCCCCTCCGCGCCTCCGCGCCTCGCCCCGGCTTCCCGCCGCCGCCGCGCAGCCCTCGCCGGCGCTCGCCGCTGCCGCCGCCCCGCCGGGGAGCCGCCCCGTCGCCCGTCGCCGGCGACCGCTGCCGCGGGGCCCGTCTCCCCGCCGCCGCGACCTGCGGGCGCCGCCCTCGCGCCGCGTCGCCCTTGCTCCACCCGCCGGCGCCACCCTCTCGCCGGAGCAGGAGCTCCCCCGGGCCGGCGCGCCGCCCCGTCGGTTCCCGCCGCCGCCGTGGCCTTGCCTCGCCTCCGACCTCTGCCCGCGACCCAGCCGGCCTTCCTTGCGCCAGATCCGGTCGGGCCGGATCGGATCCGGTCGTCTCCGGCCGTCCCCGGACCTCCCCGGCCTCCTCCCCGTCCGTCTCCGGCCATCTCTCCTCCAGCTCCGGCGAACCTCGTAAAGCGTGCAGATCTGGAGGTTGACCCGAATATGCCTAAGTCCCTGTTTTCTTACATAATCATGACATGTTCGTTGCATCGTATCTCTGCATCCGTAGCTCCGTTTCATGCGTGTAATATGTCAAATTGTTCGTCTCGACGAGTACTTCATTTCATTCCATTGCATCATTTTCATTTGAGGTCATCTTGATGCCCGAAATGCTGTTGGAAGAGTGCATGTTGATGTTAATCTGCCGAAACTGTTATAACTTGCTCATTTGCCATTTTTGCCATGGTTGATGTGTGCATCCTATGAGGTTGATGTCTTCATGTGTTTGATCTATGCCATGCCATATTTCCAGGGGTGTATGCCATTTATTTTTGTGATCAATGTGGTGACTAGCACAAGCATGCAAACTAGGCTTCATGATATTGCTGATTTTAGTCCCTGTTCTGCTGTTATTTTGATGCCATGTAAACTTGATGCTACAGAGAGATCCATGCATATTTTGAGATACTTCAGTAAGGGTGTTTTGAACATATGGTTATTGTCTATCCATTCATGCCCTTGTTTGCAATTATGGAGTAGTCTAGCATGTCATTTGAGTGCTCTACTTTTGCTTCAAAATGTTTCCTGGCAGATTGTTTGCTTGTTATTCAATTTGGCCAAGCTTGCTATATTTGATCCTTGCATGCTATGGACTTGTTCCTGCCTTGGTTTGTTACATAAACATGTCTTCTTGATGATTCTATGCTTATCTTGTCATGCAATGACTTGTGGTGAGTGAATCGAGCTTATTAAGTAGGGTAGTTGCTGTTGCTGTTTTCCTGGCAGATTCTGTTATATTTTGTTGCTATGTTAACATGCTTCTACTAATCATTCTATGCATAATCTGGAGATGCTCTATAAACATGTTTTGATCTACATGTTATGCCCTATCCATCCATGCCCTTGGTTGCTATTATAGCCTGCTGTAGATTGTTCATATCTTGCTCCAAAGTTGCTTAAAATGTTGCTATCAGCCTGTTAACATTAAGTTCACTTGTTCCCATGTGTTTTCCTAGTGATCCATGCACCCTATGAACTTGCTCTTGCCATGCTTAGCTTCATAAACATGCCTTATTACTGTTGGTTGCCTTGCCATGTCATGTATTGCTCTGTGGTGAGTGGTTCAAGCTCACGAATATGCCTACTTATTGTTGTTCCTGCCATGTATGAATCTGTAATATAACTTGCCATGTTTACATGGGTGCCATCATATTTTCTATGCCTTTTTGGCTCATGGTCAGCAAGGGACTTTTGATTTATTCTTTTAGTAGATTCATGCCATGCTTTTGTTTGCCATGATAGCTTCCTGTAGCATGTTGTTTGATTACTCTAAACATTGCAACCTGATGTTATTTCTGCTAAAGTCTGAAATTGTTATTATTTGCAATCTTACCATGTGTTTTGGAGCATGTTCTAGTGATTTCTGGAGATAGCTCGGTGTTCATGTTTTGTTGTGCTTTACCTGTACTTCATGACCATGCCTTTTGTTATTATGTTGGGATGCTGTAGCTTATTGTTTTGATGCTTGCAAGATGCCTAGTTGCTGTTTTGGACAGATTGTTGTTATGACTTGTATAGAGTGTGTGTGTTGCACCGTTGCTCCGTTTTGAGTGTGCTCTATATGAAACTTGCTTGATTTTGCATGTAGTTTCATATTATCATGTTGCATCCTTGTTTTGAGGTGTTTGCTTGATTTTTGGGTGCATTTTGCATCAATGCCATGTTTAACTTGTTTTGCTCATATCTTCTAGACCGTAGCTCCGAATCTAATGAACTTTATATGTAACTTGACTAGATTTTCGTGTAGATTATCTTGGTGCTCTTTAACTTGCTGTATAACAACTTGAACATAAGGTTTATTCAGATCTGGACCAATTTCGAAATTTGCATATGAGGACTTACCGGAATTGTTATATGTTGTTTCCGGCCTCATTTAAACTTGCCTTGATGTGTTGTTCTTGTTTGCATCATCTCTTGCCATGAGTAGCTTCATGTAGCTTTGTCATGCATCATGCTTGTTGTGCATCATGTCTTGTTCATGTGTGGTGTGTTTACTATGTTGTGTGCTTCTTCTCGATAGTTCCTGTTTCGTTGCGATCGTGAGGATTCGTTCGTCTACGGTTGGTTCGGCTTCATCCGTTCGTCTTCTTCATGGACTCGTTCTTCTTCCTTGCGGGATTTCAGGCAAGATGACCGCTACCCTGGATCTCACTACTATCATTGCTATGCTAGTTGCTTCGTTCTATCGCTATGCTGCGCTACCTATTACCTGTTTATCAAGCCATCCCAAATTGCCATGAACCTCTAACCTTTGACACCATTCCTAGCAAACCATTGTTTGGCTATGTTACCGCTTTTGCTCAGCCCCTCTTATAGCGTTGCTAGTTGCAGGTGAAGTTGAAGATTTCTCCATGGTGGACAGGGTTTATGTTGGGATATCACAATATCTCTTATATTATTAATGCATCTATATATTTGGTAAAGGGTGGAAGGCTCAGCCTTATGCCTGGTGTTTTGTTCCACTCTTGCCACCCTAGTTTCCGTCATACCGGTGTTATGTTCCCGGATTTTGCGTTCCTAACGCGGTCGGGTGATTTATGGGACCCCCCTGACAGTTCGCTTTGAATAAAACTCCTCCAGCAAGGCCCAACATTGGTTTTACCATTTGCCTCACCACCACCTACTTTTCCCTTGGGAGTCGCTCTCTCGAGGGTCATCTTTATTCAGCCCCCCGGGCCAATGCTTGTCTAAGTGTTGGTCCAAACTAGAGCCACTTGCAGCGCCACCTCGGGGAAACTTGAGGGTTGGTTCTAGTTGTACGTACTACTCATCCGGTCGTGGCCTGAGACGAGATACGCGCGGCTACTATCAGGATGTTGGCACGCCAGGAGGTCTTGCTGGTCTTGTTTTACCAATGTCGAAATGTCTTGTAAACTGGGATTCCGAGACTGATTGGGTCTTCCTGGGAGAAGGTCTATTCCTTCGTTGATCGCGAGAGCTTGTCATGGGCTAAGTTGGGACACCCCTGCAGGGTATAAACTTTCGAGAGCCGTGCCTGCGGTTATGTGGCAGATGGGAATTTGTTAATGTCCGGTTGTAGATAACTTGACACCAGATCCGAATTAAAACGCATCAACCGCGTGTGTAGCCGTGATGGTCCCTTCTCGGCGGAGTCCGGGAAGTGAACACGGTTTCTGGGTTATGATTGACGTAAGTAGGTGTTCAGGATCACCTCTTGATCATTGCTAGTTGACGACCGTTCCGCTTGTTCTCTTCTCGCTCTTATTTGCGTATGTTAGCCACCATATCTTGCTTAGTCGCTGCTGCAACCTCACCACTTTACCCCTTCCTTTCCCATTAAGCTTTGCTAGTCTTGATACCCATGGTAATGGGATTGCTGAGTCCTCGTGGCTCACAGATTACTACAACAACAGTTGCAGGTACAGGATTATGCGATGATCATGACGCGAGAGCGATGCTTGCTTGCGTTGAGTTCTTCTTCTGTTTCTTCGATCAGGGGATAGGTTCCAGGTTGGCAGTCTGGGCTAGCAGGGTGGATATTGTTTGAGTTTCTGTTTATGATTCATCCATAGTCGGATGTTGTTCTTGTATGATGTGATGTTGTATTCGTGTGGCATTGTATGCCTCTTGTATGTATCCCCATCTATTATGTAATGTTGATGTAATGATATCCACCTTGCAAAAGCGTTTCAATATGCGGGTCTATCCTTGGTGGGACCTTTGAGTTCCTTTTGGATAGGGTCGCATATTGGGCGTGACAAGTTGGTATCAGAGCCTCGACCGACCCTAGGAGCCCCCCTTGATTGATCGTGTAGTTTGGCCGTTGTTGAGTCTAGAAGAAAACTGTTTTCGCAGTCTAGTTATATCGGAGAGTAGGAATTCTTTTTACTCCTCTGCCCCTTCGTCGCTCTGGTAAGGAATCTTGACGTAGGTGTTTTGAATTACTTCTCTTCCCCTTCAAAATTTTCTTTAGGTTCACGCAGTTGGTTTTCCGGTAGTTGTTCCTCAGCTCTTTTGATCCGGTGCATTTCTCATCAAGTTGACTCAAGCCTCTTCATCTTTGTCAAGTTCAATCCTCAGTTGTTTTCTTTTCCCACCCGCCCACCCTTTTTCTTCTCGGAACCGGAGTCAGTAATCGAGTTTCCATCCTACTCGTGCGAAGTCTTTGTTTCTTTCCTCAATGATTTCAACCGGTGTTTCCTCTTCAAGATATTCGTTGTTTTCCCCTTCCAAGTTACCCTTGTTTTCCCGCCCACCCACCCTTTTTCTTCCCGGAGTCTGAGTATCTTTCGACCATTAATTCCATTCGTGCGAAATCCCTTCAGTCTTCCCTCAATTATCTCAACCGGTGAATTCTCATCTCGTTTGACATTCATCATCCCCTTTTTCTTTTCCGGTGCACTCAATTCAAGTTTTTCGATCATATTCTTTTTCCTCGGCTCAAATGTTTTTCCTTGCTCGTTCGCCTCTTGCCAGTTTATCCT
The DNA here is from genome assembly GCF_018294505.1 of Triticum aestivum. NCBI lineage: Eukaryota > Viridiplantae > Streptophyta > Magnoliopsida > Poales > Poaceae > Triticum > Triticum aestivum. Next base: position 422,871,506 of record NC_057801.1, on the reverse strand, counting down.
TCCGGAGTGCTGAAGACATCTCAGGAGATTCGTCCATGTTCCAATTAATTCGAGGTTGTCACCTCATTCTAATATTTCAATTGTTCCGGTGCATCATCTATCTGTTCAACATCCTTTTCCAACGGTGTTATCTCTTCAGTGGGCCCTAACCCACAGGTCTTTTCCCAGGATCTTACCAGACTCTTCTAATTCCCCCGGAGTTAATATCAATTCTTTTCAAGTGTGACATAAGAATGGTTTCCATCGGTCACATGCCTTCTCCAAGATCTCGTTCAAACTCTTTTCATTGTTGGCTCAACCTCTTCGCTTGTCATTCTCCCGGAGTATCTCAGTAATTTTGGTGGTGTTTCTCGTCGTCTTTTGAAGACCAAAGAAGAAGATTTCTCTTTAATCTTGTCCGTTCTCCCGGAGATTCATGGTGCGAGCTCGATGTTATCCTATCTAATTGTTTCCAGCCGTGCAATTCTTTCATCCATCCGGAGTATGTCAGGAGTTGTTTTCCATTCCTTTTCACCGGAGGCCATCATTCCAGAAGAATTCTTTGACTTCACATTTCAGCTACCGTTATCCAATTATCCCGGTGCTTCGTTCAAGTGTTCTTTAATCAGATCATGATCTATTTATTCTTTTGCATATAAATCCCCTCTAGCTTATTGGTTTTTCTAATTCTTCCCGGTGATTCTTTCTCTTTCATCAGTCATTTCCAAATTCCAACGGTGGTTCGTTCAACATTCTTTTCCTTGTTTATCATATTAATCCATTCGTTCTTTCAATCCTACCGGTGGTTCACTTCTCAATCCTTTTCAAGAAGAATAAGTAGTATGAAAAATCCATTGCTTGTCATCAATTTAATTTGATGAAGGATAAGCATACAATAAATCTTATTCTTATTTCCTCCAAATGAGTAATCCCTTCCTTCGGAGTTTATTCCTGTTGAATAAATTCTGGTTTCAAGTGTTTTCATCTTTTCTTTTCCGGAGTTCAAATTTTCCTCGGCCATTTCGTCGGAACCTCCATCTAATTCATCGCAAGGCTCATCTTATTATTCTTCTTCCTTCATTCTATCTCATCATCTTTTTGTCACCGGAGTTCTTCATGGTGGATAGCCATAATTTAATTCATTCTTCAAGAGTACATCAAGTTCCATTCCATCCTCTCAAGTTCGTTCTAATCCTCCCATTTTCAGCCGGAGTGCTGCCTAAATTCTTTCAGTCTTATCCGTTTCTTTTCTCATTCTAACCACTCCGGTTAGAACGAGCGATTTCATAGTCTATCTGATTCTGTGAGCTTTCGATTCTCGTCATCCTCGTCGTTCCTCTCTTCTTCTCGAGTGCTCTCGATTCTTTGCCTCTTCTCTTGAGTTCTTGTTTCACCTCATCTTTTTTCCCTTTCCGTCTCGGTCCTAAGATCTCGGGACGAGATCTCTTGTTAGTGGAGGAGTGTTGTAACGCCCCGGATTCGATGCGCCAGGTGTCTGCCAGTTATTCGCCGTCTTTGCCATGTCATCATCTGCATTTCATATCATGTCATCATGTGCATCTCATTTCGCATTCATGTTCGTCTCATGCATCCGAGCCTTTTCCCCGTTGTCCGTTTTGCAATCCGGCACTCCTATGTCATCCGGCGTCCCCTTCTTGTCTCCTTTCGTGTGCGGGTGCTAAACTTTCTCGGAATGGCCCGAGGTTTGCCAAGCGGCCTTGGTATAGCACCGGTAGACCGCCTGTCAAGTTTCGTGCCATTTGGAGGTCGTTTGATACTCCAACGGTTAACCGGGTAACCGTAAAGGCCTCTTTTGTTTGCAGCCCAACACCCCTTCCAAAGTGGCCCAAAACCCATCTAACTCCTCTCCATGCTCTCGGTCGTTCGATCACGATCGCGTGGCCGAAAACCGCTCCTCATTTGGACTCTCCTAGCTCCCTCTACCTATAAAACTAGACCTCCCCCGAAATTTTCGGATCATTCTACCCCTAACCCTAGCCCCTTCTTCCTCCGCGCGCCGGACATGTCCGCCCGGCGCCGGACGCGTCCGCCGCCGTCGCTCCAGCCAACGGGGAAGCGCCACGTGGCACCGGCCACCACGCGCCGCCCGCGGCCCTCCAGGCCCGCCGCCGGCCCCCGCGCGGCCCGGGCGCCCCGCGCCCCTCCGCGCCTCCGCGCCTCGCCCCGGCTTCCCGCCGCCGCCGCGCAGCCCTCGCCGGCGCTCGCCGCCGGCGCCGCCCCGCCGGCGAGCCGCCCCGTCGCCCGTCGCCGGCGACCGCTGCCGCGGGGCCCGTCTCCTCGCCGCCGCGACCTGCGGGCGCCGCCCTCGCGCCGCGTCGCCCTTGCTCCACCCGCCGGCGCCACCCTCTCGCCGGAGCAGGATCTCCCCCGGGCCGGCGCGCCGCCCCGTCGGTTCCCGCCGCCGCCGTGGCCTTGCCTCGCCTCCGGCCTCTGCCCGCGACCCAGCCGGCCCTCCTTGCGCCAGATCCGGTCGGGCCGGATCGGATCCGGTCGTCTCCGGCCGTCCCCGGACCTCCCCGGCCTCCTCCCCTTCTGTCTCCGGCCATCTCTCCTCCAACTCCGGCGAACCTCGTAAAGCGTGCAGATCTGGAGGTTGACCGAATATGCCTAAGTCCCTGTTTTCTTACATAATCATGCCATGTTCGTTGCATCGTATCTCTGCATCCGTAGCTCCGTTTTGTGCGTGTAATATGTCAAATTGTTCGCCTCGACGAGTACTTAATTTCATTCCATTGCATCATTTTCATTTGAGTTCATCTTGATGCCCTAAACGCTGTTGGAAGAGTGCATGTTGATGTTAATCTGCCGAAACTGTTATAACTTGCTCATTTGTCATTTTTGCCATGGTTGATGTGTGCATCCCATGAGGTTGATGTCTTCATGTGTTTTGATCTATGCCATGTCATCTTTCCAGGGGTGTATGCCATGTATTTTTGTGATCAATGTGGTGACTAGCACAAGCATGCAAACTAGGCTTCGTGATATTGCTGATTTTAGTCCCTGTTCTGCTGTTATTTTGATGCCATGTAAACTTGATGCTACAGAGAGATCCATGCATATTTTGAGATACTTCAGTAAGGGTGTTTTGAACATATGGTTATTGTCTATCCATTCATGCCCTTGTTTGCAATTATGGAGTAGTCTAGCATGTCATTTGAGTGCTCTACTTTTGCTTCAAAATGTTTCCTGGTAGATTGTTTGCTTGTTATTCAATTTGGCCAAGCTTGCTATATTTGATCCTTGCATGCTATGGACTTGTTCCTGCCTTGGTTTGTTACATAAACATGTCTTCTTGATGATGCTATGCTTATCTTGTCATGCAATGACTTGTGGTGAGTGAATCGAGCTTATTAAGTAGGGTAGTTGCTGTTGCTGTTTTCCTGGCAGATTCTGTTATATTTTGTTGCTATGTTAACATGCTTCTACTAATCATTCTATGCATAATCTGGAGATGCTCTATAAACATGTTTTGATCTACATGTTATGCCCTATCCATCCATGCCCTTGGTTGCTATTATAGCCTGCTGTAGATTGTTCATATCTTGCTCCAAAGTTGCTTAAAATGTTGCTATCAGCCTGTTAACATTAAGTTCACTTGTTCCCATGTGTTTTCCTAGTGATCCATGCACCCTATGAACTTGCTCTTGCCATGCTTAGCTTCATAAACATGCCTTCTTACTGTTGGTTGCCTTGCCATGTCATGTATTGCTCTGTGGTGAGTGGTTCAAGCTCACGAATATGCCTACTTATTGTTGTTCCTGCCATGTATGAATCTGTAATATAACTTGCCATGTTTACATGGGTGCCATCATATTTTCTATGCCTTTTTGGCTCATGGTCAGCAAGGGACTTTTGATTTATTCTTTTAGTAGATTCATGCCATGCTTTTGTTTGCCATGATAGCTTCCTGTAGCATGTTGTTTGATTACTCTAAACATTGCAACCTGATGTTATTTCTGCTAAAGTCTAAAACTATTATTATTTGCAATCTTACCATGTGTTTTGGAGCATGTTCTAGTGATTTCTGGAGATAGCTCAGTGTTCATGTTTTGTTGTGCTTTACCTGTACTTCATGACCATGCCTTTTGTTATTATGTTGGGATGCTGTAGCTTATTGTTTTGATGCTTGCAAGATGCCTAGTTGCTGTTTTGGACAGATTGTTGTTATGACTTGTATAGAGTGTGTGTGTTGCACCGTTGCTCCGTTTTGAGTGTGCTCTATATGAAACTTGCTTGATTTTGCATGTAGTTTCATATTATCATGTTGCATCCTTGTTTTGAGGTGTTTGCTTGATTTTTGGGTGCATTTTGCATCAATGCCATGCTTAACTTGTTTTGCTCATATCTTCTAGACCGTAGCTCCGAATCTAATGAACTTTATATGTAACTTGACTAGAATCTCATGTAGATCATCTTGGTGCATCTTAACTTGCTGTTTAACAACTTGAACATAAGGTTTATTCAGATCTGGACCAATTTCGAAATTTGCATATGAGGACTTACCGGAATTGTTATATGTTGTTTCCGGCCTCATTTAAACTTGGCTTGATGTGTTGTTCTTGTTTGCATCATCTCTTGCCATGAGTAGCTTCATGTAGCTTTTTCATGCATCATGCTTGTTGTGCATCATGTCTTATTCATGTGTGGTGTGTTTACTATGTTGTGTGCTTCTTCTCGATAGTTCCTGTTTCATTGCGATCGTGAGGATTCGTTCGTCTACGGTTGGTTCGGCTTCATCCGTTTGTCTTCTTCATGGACTCGTTCTTCTTCCTTGCGGGATTTCAAGCAAGATGACCGCTACCCTGGATCTCACTACTATCATTGCTATGCTAGTTGCTTCGTTCTATCGCTATGCTGCGCTACCTATTACCTGTTTATCAAGCCATCCCATATTGCCATGAACCTCTAACCTTTGACACCATTCCTAGCAAACCGTTGTTTGGCTATGTTACCGCTTTTGCTCAGCCCCTCTTATAGCGTTGCTAGCTGCAGGTGAAGTTGAAGATTTCTCCATGGTGGACAGGTTTTTGGTTGGGATATCACAATATCTCTTATATTATTAATGCATCTATATATTTGGTAAAGGGTGGAAGGCTCGGCCTTATGCCTGGTGTTTTGTTCCACTCTTGCCACCCTAGTTTCCGTCATACCGGTGTTATGTTCCCGGATTTTGCGTTCCTAACGCGGTCGGGTGATTTATGGGACCCCCCTCACAGTTCGCTTTGAATAAAACTCCTCCAGCAAGGCCCAACATTGGTTTTACCATTTGCCTCACCACCACCTACTTTTCCCTTGGGAGTCGCTCTCTCGAGGGTCATCTTTATTCAGCCCCCCGGGCCAATGCTTGTCTAAGTGTTGGTCCAAACTAGAGCCACTTGCAGCGCCACCTCAGGGAAACTTGAGGGCTGGTTCTAGTTGTACGTACTGCTCATCCGGTCGTGGCCTGAGACGAGATACGCGCGGCTACTATCAGGATGTTGGCACGCCGGGAGGTCTTGCTGGTCTTGTTTTACCATTGTCGAAATGTCTTGTAAACCGGGATTCCGAGACTGATCGGGTCTTCCTGGGAGAAGGTCTATTCCTTCGTTGATCACGAGAGCTTGTCATGGGCTAAGTTGGGACACCCCTGCAGGGTATAAACTTTCGAGAGCCGTGCCCGCGGTTATGTGGCAGATGGGAATTTGTTAATGTCCGGTTGTAGATAACTTGACACCAGATCCGAATTAAAACGCATCAACCGCGTGTGTAGCCGTGATGGTCTCTTCTCGGCGGAGTCCGGGAAGTGAACATGGTTTCTGGGTTATGATTGACGTAAGTAGGTGTTCAGGATCACCTCTTGATCATTGCTAGTTGACGACCGTTCCGCTTGTTCTCTTCTCGCTCTTATTTGCGTATGTTAGCCACCATATCTTGCTTAGTCGCTGCTGCAACCTCGCCACTTTACCCCTTCCTTTCCCATTAAGCTTTGCTAGTCTTGATACCCATGGTAATGGGATTGCTGAGTCCTCGTGGCTCACAGATTACTACAACAACAGTTGCAGGTACAGGTTTATGCGATGATCATGACGCGAGAGCGATGCTTGCTTGCGTTGAGTTCTTCTTCTGTTTCTTCGATCAGGGGATAGGTTCCAGGTCGGCAGCCTGGGCTAGCAGGGTGGATATTGTTTGAGTTTCTGTTTATGATTCATCCTTAGTCGGATGTTGTTCTTGTATGATGTGATGTTGTATTCGTGTGGCATTGTATGCCTCTTGTATATATCCCCATCTATTATGTAATGTTGATGTAATGATATCCACCTTGGAAAAGCGTTTCAATATGCGGGTCTATCCTTGGTGGGACCTTCGAGTTCCTTTTGGATAGGGTCGCATATTGGGCGTGATAATACATCAGGAAGAAGCTGGAGGAGGACAAAGCATTCCGGGCTGTCACGGCGGTGAAGGCTGGGAAAGCGGCAAAGGGAAAAGGGAAAGCCGAGGACGAAGGTTCCTCCCATGGTAGAAGCGAGGCGCAAGCCACGGAAGAGGTTGCCGGGGAGGATCCTGCAAGGGACGAACCTTCCGTGATCGAGGCTTTGTACACCATGGCAGCAGAGGTCCAATAGGAGGAGGAGGTTGAGGAGGCAGGGGACCTCGAAGAAGAGTGGCTAACGGCAGCCCCTCAAGCCCCCAAGCCAATCTTAGATGAGCGCCCCCGCGGGCGAGCTACCAATCGGGGAGTGGTGGTTCCTGATCCCGCGCCTCCCGCCAAGAAGGTGAAGAAGATTGCTGATACGTCTCCAACGTATCTATAATTTATGAAGCATCCATGCTATTTTATTATCTGTTTTGAATGATTATGGGCTTTATTATACACTTTTATATTACTTTTGGGACTAACCTATTAACCGGAGGCCCAGCCCATATTGCTGTTTTATTGCCTGTTTCAGTATTTCGAAGAAAAGGAATATCAAACGGAGTCCAAACGGAATGAAACCTTCGGCAGCGTGATTTTTTGGAAGAATATGATCTGGGAGACTTGGAGTTCACGTCAGAAGATCCTCGAGGAGGCCACGAGATAGGGGGGTGCGCCCACCCTCCTGGGCGCGCCCTACCCTCTCGTGGGCCCCTCGAGGCTCCCCCGACCGACTTCTTTCGCCTATATAAGCCTACGTACCCTAAAAACATCGATAAAGAAGATAGATCGGGAGTTCCGCCGCCGCAAGCCCCTGTAGCCACCAAAAACCTCTCGGGAGCCCGTTCCTGCACCCTGCCAGAGGGGGAACCCATCACTGGTGGCCATCTTCATCATCTCGGTGCTATCCATGATGAGGAGGGAGTAGTTCATCCTCGGGGCTGAGGGTATGTACCAGTAGCTATGTGTTTGATCTCTCTCTCTCTCTCTCTCTCGTGTTCTCTCTATGGCACGATCTTGATGTATCACGAGCTTTGCTATTATAGTTGGTCTTATGATGTTTCTCCCCCCTCTACTCTCTTGTGATGAATTGAGTTTCCCTCTTGAAGTTATCTTATCGGATTGAGTCTTTAATTTGAGAACACTATGTATGTCTTGCCGTGTCTATCTGTGGTGACCATGGGATATCGCGTGCCACTTGATGTATGTTTTGGTGACCAACTTGCGGGTTCCGCCCATGAACCTATGCATAGGGGTTGGCACACGTTTTCTTGACTCTCCGGTAGAAACTTTGGGGCACTCTTTGAAGTACTTTGTGTTGGTTGGATGAATCTGAGATTGTGTGATGCATATCGTATAAACATGCCCACAGATACTTGAGGTGACAATGGAGTATCTAGGTGACATTAGGGTTTTGGTTGATTTGTGTCTTAAGGTGTTATTCTAGTATGAACTCTTGAATAGATCGATCCGAAAGAATAACTTTGAGGTGGTTTCGTACCTACCATAATCTCTTCGTTTGTTCTCCGCTATTAGTGGCTTTGGAGTGACTCTTTGTTGCATGTTGAGGGATTGTTATATGATCTATCTATGTTATTATTGTTGAGAGAACTTGCACTAGTGAAAGTATGAACCCTAGGCCTTGTTTCTTATCATTGCAATACCGTTTGTGCTCGCTTTTATCATTAGTTACCTTGCTGTTTTTATATTTTCAGATTACAAAAACATATATCTACCATCCATATTGCACTTGTATCACCATCTCTTCGCCGAACTAGTGAGCCTATACAATCTACCATTGTATTGGGTGTGTTGGGGACACAAGAGACTCTTTGTTATTTGGTTACAGGGTTGTTTGAGAGAGACCATCTTCGTCCTACGCCTCCCACGGATTGATAAACCTTAGGTCATCCACTTGAGGGAAATTTGCTACTGTCCTACAAACCTGTGCACTTGCAGGCCCAACAACGTCTACAAGAAGAAGGTTGCGTAGTAGACATCAATTGCCACCAAGAGCACCAAGCATGATATGGTGCGCCGGCAATCCTACCACCACGCCAGGGTTAAAACCCCTCCCGCCAAGCACTTTGCAGTTGCGGGAGTTGACTCCAGCTCCCGGTCTGGCTCGAGCTCCTCGCAGGACTCGTCTTCGTCGGAGTCTCTTGTGCCTCGGCAGAGCCCAAAATTGCCGGGGAACCCTGTTCTTCCGCCCCAGAAGAGAGGCCGGGCGCCTTCACCGCCCATTGAGTTTGAGCTGAGCTCCATGCTCATTGACGAGGAGTAAGAGAGAAATAATCCCTTCCTCTTGTAGTAGCTTCTGTACACCTGCTTGTTTCTTCTTGACTGATATTTTGCTCGCTGCCACTGACAGGGAGGAGGAGGAGGAGGATGAGACAGAGACCCTCATCCATCGGTCAAAATGGCTCAAGTGTGCGAAGTCACCAAAGACCATGGAGGGCGGGGGGTTGGTGGGGAGCAGCACAAGCGACCCGCCACCAAGCCCTCAGCCCAGCCCCAGCATGAAAGCACAGGCTTGGTCCCTCCCGTGGAGAGTGACGCAGGAGAGCCCCCGACCTCCTCAGCTGGAGGAGGGGGAGAGAAGACTCATGGTAAGTCCCTCCAAGAGGGGCTCACCCCGCCCGCCGGTCAAGGCGAGGTGCCCCCAGCGACGGCTCCTATGGGAGGTCTTGCCCAGGACGATGCCGCGTTCGTCACGGCAGGGGACGGAGATCACGACCCGGTAGCTGAAGTTGCCGAGGAGACTGAAGCTTCTGCCCGGCAAACCTCTCTGGGTAACAGATTCGCTCCTTCTCTTTGTTTCTTCCTTTTATCATCCTGTCCCGTGCTTTTGGTTCTCTAAAACTTACACTTCTTTTATTATTGCCCACTGTCTTCGCTTGCAGACCCTCAGACCAAAGATCCTGAACTGCTAAAGGAAGTGACAACCATAGGGAGAGATGTCGCGGATGAAGCCACCAAGATTGCTGCCGCGGAGGAGCAGGGGCACGCTGCTGGGAGTGTCCATGAGCCCCCAACGAAACCGAAGCAGCCTCTTGACGGCGCGCCAGGGGCGGGGGCAACGATCGAGGAGAAAGTCCCCCTTCAAACCATGGGGCCCCTCCCCTCATTTGGAACCGTGACGGAGGCCTCGCCGCCAGCTTCGGGCCAGTTGGCGTTGGTGCTGGCGCGGCCTGGACTCGGAGCCCCCGGCTCATCAGCGGCGACGAGCGCTTGATGGAGAGCTTCAGCGCATTCTGGCATCATTGTATCAAGGGGTCGATGAAGCGGATGACTCCATCGCTGTCGTGATGGACTTGTCCTTTCTGGAATCCATGGCAGCCGACATTAAGGATATGCAAGGGCGGCACAATCATAAGTGGCGGGTGCTTAAAGAGCAACGCAAGTCTACCAAAAAGGTGGACCGGCAACTGAGGGACAAGGGTAACGAGCTGCACAACTGGCACGGCAAGCAGTTCCAGGTCCTGATGAAATAGAAGGAGACCATCTCGATGGTGAGGGAGGATGTCATTGCCAGGGAGGCCCGCATGGTGGAGTGCAAAGCGCTTCTGGATGCAAGGGAGCAGGAAATCTCTTCCCGGGAGGACAAACTTGAGGCCACCCTCCATGCCAAGGACGACGACCTGGAATCCCTCATGTAGCAGCGCATCAAGGAGCTGGAGGACAAGCACAAAGCCGCTCTGGATGCCCTTGCTGCTGATTCGGCCACTGAGCTAAAGAAACTCACTGACAACCTTGTCACCGCATCCACTAGCAGGACTGAGCTCGACCAACAGGTAGCCAAGCTGACTGAAGAGCTTGCCGGGAGCGCCAAAGAGGTCATGACCCTTAAGGAGGAGGTGCAAAAAGCCGAGATCCTTCTGAAGGATATACATTCACAGCTTTCCTCCAAGAACCAAGGCCTCGAGGATGCCAACGGCACCATCAAAGACCTGAAGGCGAGGATCGACACCTTGGAGAGCTCGGCAGAATCCAGCGGAGCCCGCGAACAACAGCTGACGAAAGACTTGGATACCGCCAGGTGTCTTTGGAAGGATGCAGAGGACAAGCTAGAGAATCATTCCAGGCAGGTTGACATCTGTATCAAGAGCTTGATTGACATCATCGGGCGTCTCACTGCTCAGACGGTGGCGATGGGAATGGAAGGGCCAGTCTTCTCAGCCAGCAGGCAGGAGGTCCCCAGCGTCAAGCTAGGGGTCTTCTTTAATGAGCTAATCGACAAGCTGGGAGCACATGAAGAGGGAAGGGTCGGTCGCTTTGTGATTGAATCCCGGAAGCTTGCCTACAATGCCCTCTTCATGGTTCAGAGCAACATCGCCTGCCGCCATCCGGACCTCGACATTGCTGATGGCTTCAGGAAGCCGTCGGTGGTCGTGGATGTTCCCACTGCTGAGGAGAAGGCTGCTCCACTTGCTGACAAGGTCCTTTCCGTCCCAACGGCTCCGCGCGGTCGCTAGGCCCGGTGTTAAACTATCCTTGCCATTGTGCTATCCTGTAACAAAACATGAAGCATGTTCTATATTTAGACACCGTTTTATTCATGCTTGTGTGGAACTGATGTTTTCACTTAATCTTTGATTGCGTGTTTATCCCTTTAGAGTTCACTCGTCAGTGTTTGTATGATTAGTCCCTATGTATGTTTTGGTTGTCTGCCAGTATCATATTTGCCGCGATTGTCATAAGAGTCACGCCCTTAGCAGTCATCTTGGCATGGATGCGTCCCGACGGGTTTTTCCTTGGTAGCTTTCGACGCAGCCACTCATTCTGCGAGCAGGCTCAAAATAGAATGAGGGTGCACACAAAAATACTAGCAAGGTTCCATCACACAAAGGATTTCCTCATATGAACACTTCAGTACCCAAGGAATAAACAGATGCAAAATCTCAAACCCATAAGGGAACAATGATTACATGGAATTAGCTTTTGGCTTTGCTTCCTCCCATCCCTTTCGGCTACGAACGCTTGCCGCACTCGCATGCTTCGGGGAGGATAAATGTCGCGTATGTAGTTCTCTGACTCCCGACAGAGGCAAATAAGAGAAAATTATATATCTTGTAGCGGCGGGACATGGTGCAAGGTACGACCGGTTCTTCTCTCCTCCACTCTATACTTTTCGAACAATCTGGTGGCGGATGGCATAGAAGTCACGCTAATGTGGACAACCTTGTCGGAGCACACTTGTCGGGGCATCGATCAACAGATTAGCACCAACGTTCCACTCAGGATTCCCCTAAGTAGGGTAAATACTGAACCGAGTCTTGTGTGGTGCTCATTGACGTCGATGATGCTAAACCCAAAGTGGATCGGTTGTCGATAAGCGATAATGGTGGAAAGAGAAACCCGATACCTATACACTTTGTCCCTTTCCCTGGACAGAGTTGGCAAGATGATCACGCCGTCTGGACTGCAGGGGACGGTTCATCGCCGCTGTTAATGATCCTTGCCGCTGCAGCAGCTACGGCGGAGGGAGGCGATGGAGACCGAAAAGGTTGTGGGGGAAGCGATATTGCTTCCCTTCTCTGTTCCCATCACCCCTCGCCTTTTCTCGGCGTCACAGATGTTGAAGCCGTTGATGAAGAAAATGATGATGAAGATGACGCGCTACGTACGCTTCTCGGGTTCGTGGAAGCGCTTCCCACTACCTAGTGCGCCAAATATGTCATGGGAAACCACGACCACCTATGGGGCAATGAGCCCCTTTTGGTTCGGCAGGGGGAATGAGCACATTGCACAAAGAGCGGAGAACGTCGCACAGCACGGCAGAGATCACACGGGCAGTTTTACCCGGTTTCGGGCCTCCGCGAGGCGTAAAACCCTACTCCTACTTTGGTGGATTGATGGTGGACTGTGGTGGAGAACGCAGTGCTCTTACCCGGCAAGGTTGCCTCGGGGTGAGATCAGCTACGCGCGTATGAGTGTACAGGAGTCCAAGTCCTTTCTATGGTTGCCATGGGCCTGCTTTTATAGATCAAGGGGTCACCACAGTGGCAAATCAATTATTATGCACTTATTAGATAGTGAATAGTTCTATCATACCTAACTCTGCAGACAGGGCAGACTACATTAAATGCCCGCTTAGCGTCACATCATGGAATGCCCGGCAAGCCTTGCCGGGCTGTTCTGCCACCTTCTTGCCTGTCTGCTTGACACGTCGCTGGACAGGTGTCATTTGGAGGTGTTTTCCGTAGGAAGTGGCTGCCATGTGGCAAGAAACATCCACTTAGTCACTTGGGGGCTTGACACCGCACCGATCTATGACTTGCATCACCGTGAGGTGGAGCAGTGGAGCCTTGGTGGGGTGGTTTGCCTTCATTGTGCCCGGCAAGCCTGTCGGGACGGTCTTGATTCTTACTCTTGGGGCCACCTCGACCTCACCAGGCTCGCCTGCCCGGCAAGGGAGGTTTTCCCTTAATGGTATGCTTCCTTTGGCTTGACTTGGTCCTCTTGATCTGCACTCTGATTTCTCGAAGAGTTGATCTCTTGTGCTTGGCCTTGTCTTGGTCGTTGCAACTTTGCCGGGTTGGTGGCTTGCTGTCTGTGCACAAGTCAGGGGGAAACATACGCCCCTGTTTGTGTACCCCGACACCAGCCCCTCCTGGGCGGGTCACACCTCAGAGTTATATCCCCAACAAGAACAATTCACACAAAATTTGGACCCATGGTCCGAAAATGACAAAGCATGCGAATTTTCACAAGTGATAGTTTGTGCCACTAAAACAAAAAGTGTCATCGTGCACTATACCACTAGTAGACATCTTTACTCTTTAGGCGGTTAAGCTACCAAGGAGATACCAAAGCTCTGATAACAATTGAAAGGATCTAGATGACGACTAGAGGGGGTGAATAGGCGTTTTAAAACTTTTACGGATTTGGCTTTATCCTAATGCGGAATAAACTAAACAAATACTTCTCAAGCACAAATCCTAAATATGCTAGGGTCAACTAAGTGCACCAACAACCTATGCTAAACAAGATAGGCACTTTAAGGAAAGTAGCAAGCACAAACTATATCACAAGATATGTAAATGTAGGAACAACTAAGCAATTCAACTAACACAAGATATATTAATATGAGCAAGTATGAATTGCGAAAAGTAAAGGGTGTGGGTACAAGCTAACCACAAGTGAGTCGGGGACGCGGATTTATCCTGAAGTTCATAATCGTGAGAGTGCTAATCTCCGTTAGAGCCGTGCCGAAGCCAAAGCTCTGGGGCGTCACCAAGTGACTCACCATATTCTCCCTTTCGGGTCCACCCCAACGGATGAGCCTCGGTTCACTCGGGGTTAGTCTTGAAGGCAAACACCACACCTTTACTATCTTCTCTGGAGCACACCACAACCACGAAAGCTTCTAGAGGAACTTGACCACCTAGGCCACTTCACAACCTTCCCCGGAGCACACCACAGAAGGAAGCTTCCGGAGGAACCTTGTCCACTTCACAAACTTCTCAAAGATATCACCAAACTGTCTAGGATGCACAGTCTCCAAGAGTAATAAATTCACGGGCTCTTACTCGAACAAATCATTGCGGGGAGCTTAAACCAATGCAACAAATGCAACACAAGGTCAAGCAACAAATGCTCAACTCACTCTCTCAATTTCATAAGATGCAACTCAAGAAAGCGGGAGATTGCAGAGATGGGATGCAATGGAGGAAATCAACAAATGACTCCAAGATCCATCCACAAATCCCCCTTCACTTAGAGGGGATATAGGGGTTTGGGAGAGGTGGTAAGAGTCTCAAAATGATGTTTGGAATGTGTGTGAACCAACCCCAAACCGGTGGGGAGGAAGGGCTCTTATATAGCCAACTTCCAAAACTAGCCGCTGGGGCTCCAACGGGCACTTCCTGGGCACCCCGTGCCCACAGGGTCCCGCGCACACGGTACAAGCCCATGGGCATGGGGGCCCCGTGCCCACAAGGTCAAAACCCCGTGCCCACGGGGTACACATGACTGTTCGCAATAGCCTACTAAAACATTCATAACTTTGGCATACGAACTCCAAATTCGATGATCTTGGGCTCGTTTTAAAGCTATGGAAAAGCCCAAGGTCCTTACATAGAGAACTGCCCAAGATCAACACGAAATAATGATGAAAATTATGCAAAGTTTTGAGCTCTCTACATGCGACATGATCAAGCAACTTGCACGAAAGTCCCTCTTGATAGTACGACTATCAAGCCTATAATCTGGTCTCCCTCCAAGCACCACGAGACCGACAAAACTAGGAAAACCTAGCTAAGGTTTACCTTTGCCTTGCACATTCCACTTGAAATTGATGATGACTTTAATGCTTGACTCAAGTTGAAATCCTTTTCTTTTCCACAATCACTTGCTGAAGATACTCGAAATGCTTCCTCATATTGCAATGAGGGAAGCCTTAACTTAAGCCCATCTTCATATGCACACTATCATGATGTGGACCACAATCTTGAAAGCATATAACCTTCGGCTTCTCATCTTGCACTTGGACTCCTCGAACCCGATGACCATCACCACTTGATGTCATCTTCACATAGGCTACTTGAAATATTTCCTTTTGGTGCAAGCCCATGAGAAACACCTAACCCAGATAGACATAACAAACACATAGCAAGGGTTAGGTAGCACAGTACAATTCATAATTACTTGCCATACCACTAGATCACTTGATCCCACGTGGTACAAAGATTCCGCTTTGAGAGTTGACCATCTAGATTATCTTCGAGCTTCATCTTGGTCAACCAACATCTTTACTTCATGTCCTATCTTGGTTTCTTGAAAGCCACAATGAACTCTTCATTTCCCTTCATTGCTCCAAGACTATATCACCAAAGACTCTTTCATGACCATATCAAGTTCCACTGTGAATATCATCTTGGTCACCATATGCTCTTCTAAAACTCCATCGCAATCTCTTGAGAGGCATAATGAATTCTTCACACTAGTTGCTTGCTTCAAGACTTCATCAACCGAAAACCCAACACATGAGCATACCATGATCTTGTCTTGAATCATAACTTGAATTCTTCTATTTGTTTATACTCTCAAGCTCTTGATCCTTAAAAGCGCACATATGTCAATCTTTGAGATCCTCTAACGAACTCCACCTTGAATATATTTGGTTAGACATTAAAATCAATCTTGATGGCTTTAACATAAATCCCAAAGACTGACTTGAATCCTCACTATATATAGTACCTCGAGTGCCACAACCTAGGCCATGTGTGCACGGGGTCAGGGACCCCATGCGCACAGGGGTATCCAGAGAGTTGACACTCGACCCCATGCGCACGAGGTCAGGAGGCCCGTGCGCACGGCGTATCGAGAGCTGGATACCATGAGGAGTTCTTTGAATGTTTTGATGGCATTCTTCCCACATAAATCCAACATGCTTCATGCATCACTATGGAACATTTCTTCAAATAGCATTTAATGCACTTGATGCTCCATAGGAATTGTCAATTAATACCAAAGCTTAGAGCAAACATATCTTCATATATATGGACTTTATCCTTGATTCCATATAGTATCCTTGATGCACCATCTATGTACAATCCCTTTGAAATATATCTCAATGAAAACATTAGTCCATAGAGATTGTCATTAATTACAAAAACCACACTTAGGGGCTACATGCCCTTTCACATGTCTAGATACATAAACAAATACCGTGTCCCTAGTGAGCCTCTACTAGACTAGCTCGTTGATCAAAAGATGGTTAAGGTTTCCTAACCATAGACATGAGTTGTCATTTGATAAACAAGATCACATCATTAGGAGAATGATGTGATGGACAAGACCCATCCATTAGCTTAGCATATGATCGTTTAGTTTATTGCTACTGCTTTCTTAATGTCAAATACATGTTCCTTCGACCATGAGATCATGCAACTCCCGGATACCATAGGAATGCCTTGTGTGCTATCAATCGTCAGAACGTAACTAGGTGATCATAAAGATGCTCTACAGGTATCTCCGAAGGTGTCTATTGAGTTGGCATGAATCAAGATTGAGGTTTGTCACTCCGTATATCGGAGAGGTATCTCTGGGCCCTCTCGGTAATACAACATCACAAGAAGCTTGCAAGCAAAGTGACTAAGGAGTTAGTTACGAGATGATGTATTAGGAACGAGTAGAGAGACCTACTGGTAACGAGATTGAACTAGGTATGAAGATACCGACGATCGAATCTCGGGCAAGTAACATACCGATAGACAAAGGGAATCATGTATGTTGTAGGTTCGACCGATAAAGATCTTTGTAGAATATGTAGGAACCAATATGGGCATCCAGGTCCTGCTATTGGTTATTGACCAGAGAGGTGTCTCGGTCATGTCTACATCATTCTCGAACCCGTAGGGTCCGCATGCTTAACGTTCATTGACGATATAGTATTATATGAGTTATGTGAATTGGTGACCGAATGTTGTTCCGAGTCCCTGATGAGATCATGGACATGACGAGGAGCTCCGGAATGGTCCGGAGGTAAAGATCGATATATAGCACGATAGTATTTGGTCTCCGGAAAGGTTTCAGAATGCACCGGGTATTCATCGTGTCACCTGAATAGGTTCCGGGAGACCTACGGGGAGTATATGGGCCTAATTGGCCAAGGGGAGGAACACACCAGCCCACAAAGGGCTAGCGCGCCCTCTCCCTGGCCATCGGCCCAATAAGGAAGGAAAGGGGGCGGCTAAGGCAAGGAGCAGTCGGCCCCTCTCGTGCCTTCTCCTCCACCCCCCTAGGAAGGAAAAGGGGGTGCCATAGGGCAGGCGCCCAAGGGGGCCTGCCGGCCACCTTGGGGCATGCCCTGGCTGCCTCCCATCCCCCCACCTAATCAAACACTATTCTGATCACGGGATTAGAATATTATTTTGATCACAACATGAACTTCCTGAGTTACACGCGTGAACTTCCCTTTGTAGGAACCCGACCTTCGGGCTATCATCGCAACCGTGTCTGCCCGTGCGAATTATTCTAGTTAGTCGTGTTCTATATGATGTAAGTGTAATCTAGAAATGGTTTTTAACAACTAAATGCCAGTTTTAAATAAGAATCTTGCTCGTTGGTGGATATTGCTCTCGGGTCGTGATGAAATTACGTTTTTTGCAATTTTACTACCTGAGTTGTTCGACCTGAACTTCCCCCTGTGCTAGGTTGAACTTCAACCAACATTGCCCAAATGGGGCTTGCGATATACCGTTGGAAAGCTATGGACACCAATATCATGACCCAAGTTAAATTTTTGGCAAAATGTAAGCAGTATAAGAGCAGTTTTGAAAAAAACTATTTTTTCTTCATATAAAAAACGTGAATCGTATTTTTGATCGCATTTCTAAATCATTTATCGGAATGAGGCAAATAATATGGCGTTGGAAAGCTGCTGCAAAACAACTCCTTCCACATGCAGAAAGTTTTCTCTAACTCCCTATGGTTAAAGGGTAATTTGGAAAATTATAAAATTTTGCAAACCGAACAGCCGAGTTCGTATTTTCGTTGACATTTCTAAACGGCTAATCCAATTGAGCCAAATAATATGGTGTTGGAAAGCTTATGAAAATGCGCTACTTTTTCATGTTGAAAGTTTTTTCTAATTTTGAACAGTTTAAAAGTAATTTAGAAAACGGTACAAGTTCCAACAAGTTCGTATTTTTGAGCTAATTTTTTAACCGTACATTCGAATGCAGCAAATGATATGGCGTTGGAAATCTTGAGGAAATGCAAAACTTTTTGCTATATATTTTTTCTCCCAATTCCTTACTGTTTTAAGTAAATTTTGAAAATGGCTAAATACATATTTTCATCGTAATTTCTACAAACTTTATCGGAATGGGGCAAATAATATACGGTTGAAAAGCTATGGAAAATGCAAAACTTTTTCATGTTGATGGTTTTCTTTGATTCCTAGCCGTTTTCAAGTAATTTTGAAAACGGCGAGATCATTCGTTCAATCTTTATCGCGAAACAGATTATTCGAAAATGCACCGCGTGAAGAATTTGAACTTCTCGGCATGCCTACTTGAACTTCACTCTGTTTTTATGTGTTTTTCTCATAGCTCAACATCCACTCACCGAAATTGAGCAAGTGATATGCCGATGGAAAGCTACTGTAAACATGCAACTTTCCCGTGTTGATCATTTTTCATACTCGCAACGATTTTAAAAGTTTTTCATCTGAAATTCATTCAATGTAGTTGGTGGACTTCCTGCTGTTTTCATGTTGAACTTCTGTGACATTTTCATTTGTAATTTTCTCATCCATTGTGTTATTGTGCACAAACGATATTCTTTTTGTACAAACCTCTCTCACAATTTTTTTAACTTTCTCCTACCGAGGACTTGAACTTACACAAATGATATTCCTATCATTTTGAAGTAAATTAGAAAATGACGAGATCGTGATTTATGCCTTCATCGCGAATGGGAATGCACTACGTGAAGGTTGAACTTCTCGGGCATGTCTGTTGAACTTCACTCTATTTCCGACATGATGTTTTTTGCCCGTAACTCCCAAACCATTTACCGGAATTGAGCAAATGATATACCGATGGAAAGCTGTTGCAAACACACAACTTTTTTGTGTTGTTCATTTTTTCATACTCGTGACGGTTCAAAATATATTTTTGAATGCGTAACAATGTGTTTTTAAGGTATACATAAAACTTTTAAACCATTCATCGGAATATAGCATATAATATACCGTTGGAAAGCTTATGAATAGGAACATCTTTTTCATGTAGACACATGTTACATTTTGTTGTTGTTTGAGAGCAGTTTTAAAAATGGCAAAAACAACGTCGTTTTTTGCCTGTTTTTCACATGTAATTGAAGGTCGGACTCTCGCACTAGAGATCTCGAACTGCATCGGGAGGAGCACGTGAACTTCTTGCAACAAACCTTTTAGGCTTTTAGTTTTCTATTTGTTTTATTCTCATCTGAAACGCCTTACGTGTAGTAGTTGAACTTCCTGCTGTTTTCATTTTGAACTTCTATCACGTATTTTTGTTCGTAATTTCTCACCCCTTCATCAGAGTTGCACAAATGATATACCTTTTTAGAAACCTATTGAAAAGATGCAACTTCATCTATTACGGTTAAAGTTTGTTTTGAACAATATACCCGAATTTTTTAATCGTTTATTTTGAAGTTGAGCATACGATATACCCTTGGAAAGTCGTTGAATAGGAGAAACATTGTTCACATAGAGCATTTTTATTTGAAATTTGTAATGGATTAATATAATTATTTTAAAACATCAAAAAACGACATTTTTTGTGTGTTATGAACATGTAAATACACGGTGAGCCTCTCTCACAATTTTTTTGAACTTTCTCCGGCCGAGGACTTGAACTTCTAGCAACAAAAAAACTTTGAACCTCTTTGTGTATTTATAGAAATGGGAAAGTTTGGAGTTTTTTTAGTAAATGTCAAACTTATTCATTATTTCAAACCGAACTTCTTGGTTTATTCGTTAGTAACGGGAAAAATCGAGTTTTTTGTAATAAATATCAAACTGCTTCGTTTTTTGAAATTGAACTTCTTGGTTTATTATTTAGTCACGAGAAAAGTTGGGTTCTTCATATACAGTGAACTGTTCTATTGTTTAAAATTGAACTTCTTGGTTTTTTCAATTTGGACTTCTTGGTCTTATTCATTTGTAACAGAAAAAAAATCCTATATGTTTTAATAAACATCGACCCGCTCCATTATTTTACCTTCAACTTCTAAATTCTTTTTAACTATCACAATAGATTATATGATATAATGTTTGGGAATCTATTAAATAGTAGAAACTATTTCATTTAGAGAGTTTTTTAAATTTTGCAATAGTTTGGGAGAATGTATTCAAAACACCAACAACAATATCATATTTTTGTGTTTTTGAACACATAAATACATAGTGAACTTCTCTCACGATAATTTTTGAACTTTGGCAGGCCGAGTACCTGAACTTCAAGCGGCAAACATTTTAGACTATGCCTTTTTCTGCTTCTTCTTTTTTCTCATATGAAAAACATCCTACATGAAGTAGTTGAACTTTCTGGGTGTTTCATATTTGAACTTCTTGTAAACATAATTTATGCTAAGCAATTTTTAAAAACAGAACATACATGAAGGAGGTCGAAGATGTCAGCGCGGATGCATCAACATGTAGGACAATTTTTGGATGATCTTTTTTTAGCAGTGGAAGGTCAAACATAGTCTTACATCCATTGAACTATATTAACTCTTAAACATTAGCAAAACAACCTAAAGAACAAAAACTATCGGTTCTCATTTGGCATATCAACAAGCATATACAGAGCACATAATCAGAACTTTTTCTCGGCATCAATCCAGGAGGTGCTATACAGCGAGTGAACGAGGAACCTCCTGCTTCCTCTCCCTTGTCGAGGATGTGCCGTCTAGCTGCATGAATAGTCCTTCTCGAGCTGCAAGCAGAGTCCTCCTTGAACTGCAGGTCGCACACAACCTTCATCAGTGGCACCATCAAGAAGGCCGCCTGGACGCACCTGTGCTCGTGAGCACCCACGAGGCCAGAGAGGATGGAGGGCCTAGTCTGGGTTGTCGGTGGCGAGTTCTTGGGGCGACCCAGTGGAACCTCCCCTACCACTGTGTCGCCTTTGTTATAGATGTGAAGATGGGTGCCCGTGGAAGAAGGTGCCGCCGAATGCGTGGCTGCGGGAATGGTGGGGTAGGCGGTGACGCTAAGGGAGTCGAGGTGGACATGGGGAGCCAAGCGGTGTCGCATCAAGGGCACACGGTCAGCGGCGTGCTTGGGCTGGCGTGGATGTGGAGGAGATGGGGGTGCAGGGCGCCGAATCTCGGATGTGAGCGGTGGTGCCAGGCTGTACGCGGTTGACGGTGTCGGAGACGGGATGCAGGGCATCGGGTTCGGAGGAACCACCGGCCGCCGGCGACATTTGTTTGGAAGAGGTGGGTGGGTGGCGGAGGAAGAAGGTGGACGCGGGGGGTGGTTGGGAAGGTTGAGGCGGCCGCGAGATCCGGCGGCGCGTGTGGGGTTCTAGGAAGGGCGCGCGGCGGCGGGTGGATTCGGTTAGCGGGCGCAACGGCGGGGGTCTCCGGGGAGGGGAGCGGCGGCATGGGGATCGGGGAGAGGCGCGAAAGCGGCATGGGTATCGGGGGAGGGACTGGGCGGGGCTGGATCCGGGGATGCCGCGGGCGGTTGCAGGGTGGAGTGCGGGAGACGTGGGGAGAAGTGTTTTTTTTCTGTTTTATCGCTGGCCTAGCCGCACCGGTTCGAATAGGGCTGCTGTGATCCAAATAACTATTCTAATCCTAGGATTAGAATAGTGTTGATGATGAAGGTAATATTCATGCAATCGTCCCATAAATCATTCTCCAAGGCCCTTTGAACAATTTGGTTTTTAACAAAGAAATTGCAAAGACCGATGGTGTCATGTCGTTAGGCTTGCGAAGGGTGCCTTTATGCCATTACCAATAGTGATGGTGGTACAGTCGTAGAAAAGATTCATATCGGTCTCGCTGCAAGGGTGACCAAGACCCACCCAAGCACGCTCCGGACCCTTACAAGCAAGCCACTACCACTGAAGATGCAAAGCTCTCACGAACTTCTCTGTCTCCTGAATGCCAAGCACGCCCATAGCCTTCGACTTGCAAACAAAGGTCCATTTAATTTTACATTTTTTGCGAGGCACTCGATCTGCACCACCCCACAAGAAGGTCAGATGAAGCTTAGCAATTGAGTTCAATGTTCCTTTGGGCACCATGAGAGACCTGAGATGGTAAATGGCTTGCGAGGCAGTAAACAAATGAATCCAAGTGCTTCTCCCTGCTATCATTATGTATTTGCCCTACCACACATGATCTTTCGAACGATCTTGTCAAGAAGGTATTGGAAAGTCCATGGCTCTCAACGCATGCACTTAGAGGAGGAGGTCAAGGTACCGAATAGGAAGTTGGGTGCACACTGCCCGGAAAGCATCAAAAATGACATCTAGATCAATGTTCGAACATCTAATCGGGGCCACCAAGCTCTTTTGGACATTCATAACTAGGCTGGTTACATCAACAAAGCTACGAAGGATGCTCACAAGCATGTAAATGTCTTCTTTCAGAGGTGCCAAGAATATGATCGCACCATCAACATATAAGGAGGTGCGAAGGTACGCACCCATGAGGTAATCTGGGAAGATCTCCACTTGGCGTTACCAGATCTAAAATCTGCTGAAGCGGGTCAATAACAAGGACGAACAACAACGGCGATAGTGGGTCACCCTATCGAAGACCCCTACCATGTTGAATAGTATCACCAGGGACACCACTAAGAATTCCTCGGGAAGTAGAAGCGCGTCGAAGAGCCGCCAACCAACCACATAATCTCAATGAAAACCTTTTTAACCAAAAGATCAAGCATGCATTCCCGTCTATCAAGGAGAAGATATGTAGCCTCCTTGCTGACGCAACGCCCACTTTATTGCCGCCATGATAGGAAATTTCGGTCACGGAGCCGCCCGGTTCTCCCCCTTCCCTCTACCCCTCCCCAGGTGAGGTAGCAACCATGTACCCCACAGACATAGGGAAAGAATGCTCGATGTCCATCTACGATTCTAGTGGGGCTCTCCAACACCCTATGGGCTACTTCCAATGCAATCTTCCTCCTCGCCGTGGGATGATGTGCCCACCCACCACGTCGTCGCCATGGGAGCGAGGAGCTGCTCCAATCCATGCGAGAGAGCGAGCGGGCAGTGAAGGCTGTTTATCTAAAGGGAAACGTCTCGACCGAGCCGGTCCCAACTGGCCGTTAACGACCGTTTCCTAGCGCTGCCGACCGGAATCAGCACGTGGGGGGTTTGCCACGTCAAAAACGGGATACAAAAAATATTCAATGCTTTTTACAACTGTCAATTATCTGCCTTATGTTTTTTGATGCGCTGATTTTTGCGAATTGTAAAGTGATGTTTTTTTTTTTTGCATTCCACTCGTATATCTAGCTACAGCTCACGGTTTACACAGCAGCACATTTCCCAGCCGCATACACGCGCTGCGTTGCGCCGTCAGTAGCCGGGCGGCATATCTTCTCCTTTGGCCGGACGCAACGCCCGCTTTGTCGCCGCCACGGCTGGAGCTTTCGGCCACGGAGCCGCCCGGTTCTCCCCTCCCTCTCTACCCTCCCCTTCCCCAGTTGAGGTACCCCATGTACCCCACCCCACCGTGCCCAGACTTTACGGTGGAACGACGAATCACCGCTCTCCCTTTTCCCTGCCACTTTCCCCCCTGCGTGCTTTGGTTCATATTCTGATTAATTATTTCCATCCCAGGCAAGTAGCAGTGCGGCGCACGAGAAAAAACATGTCGCTAGAGACCGCAAAACAGATAGACGCTCACCCGGTAAACGGCTGACCCCCGAGGCTGCCACGCGGGCCCGAAAGAGGGCGACCCACCTGTAAAGTGTAACAGCCATGACGGCGTCGCGGCAGCATGACACGCAGCCCGAGACGTGGTAACTCCATCCGGTTCCCGAAACACGCGGCCCCATGCTCCGCGACCGCGAGCCTAAACCCTCGAAACCCCGCCGTCCGATCGAGATCCGACGTCCGGACGTCTCCTTGCCAACGTCGCCTCCGCCTTAAACCACACCAGGCCCCTTCGTCCTCGCCAGTCGCCCCCATCCCTCTCAGACCAAACGAACGAAACAGGGGCAGCGCAACGCCTCCTTCGCTAAATACTACTCACGAGTCTTCCACAGTCCCCAGCTCCCCTCAACTGCTCCGCTTCTAATCGCTCGCTCGCCATGCTCTCTGCGGCCGCGGCCGCCCCGAAACCCTAGGCCGAGCGCCGATGGGCTCCCTCGACAGCCCCGCCGGGTCGGGGAGCTACAAGCGCGCGGCGGCGCCGGCCTCGGTGCCGCGCGCCCCGTCGGCCGGCGGAGGCGCGGCGCGGAGGCCGGGCGTGAGATCCAGGCTCGCGCGGTTCGTGCTCGTCGACAAGGTGGACTTCCTTCAGTGGATCGGCACCGCTGCCGCCTTCTTCTTCGTCACCATTCTCGTCTACACCTTCCTCCCCGGATCGGTCGTCGTCGAGAACCCGACGATGCTGCTCCCTTCGCGACGCGCCAGCGGGGGATGGGGGCAGGGCGGGACCGAAGCCGTGCTGCCTCGCGGCCTCGGCGGGCTGGAGAACGGTGAGGGCCTCACGTTCGAGCCCACGAGGCTGCGGGAGAAGTGGGCGAGGGAGCGGAGCCAGGATGCTCAGAGCTTGGCGGAGCTCGGGAGACCCGTCAAGAGGGCCGGGGCCCGGAAGCCGCGCCTCGCCTTGGTGAGTTGTTGAGCTGGGCTGGGCGGTGTTTGAGTTCTGTTTTCTCGCGATTCTGGCTCTGATTTTTTTTTTCATTGCACTTCGTTTAGGTGTTTGGGGATCTCTCTCCCGACGCAATGCAGCTTCAGATGATCAGCGTCGCCTCTGTGCTGGAGGCGATGGGCTACGAAATGAAGGTGCGTGGCTCAACTGCTTTCTTCTGAATACCGGAACGCGTGTTGCCGTGTCTTTATTGTTTCGTTCGTTAGTTGGTTTGCTTCGACAAGTGATATTCCTTGATGGTATACACAGCAAGTTCAGATTCCGTATCTGACGTACTATTCGGTAATGCAACTAATCTCTTAGTTCTGATTTCGATGTTCACACTTCCTAGTATAGCAGTTCCATGAGAGGTAGCATGAGGTATCGCTGTCAGTACCTCCTACTTTCGAAGGTGGCAACAATCAAATCTAATTTATGCATTGCAAGTCTTAGTGATATTTTGTTAGACTAATGGAGTATATCACGCGTATATGTATCCTAATTACCCCTATGTGCGTTATGGTCTTATTATGGAACCCTGTGGACTGTGGTATGCTTGAACGATGGTTGGTGTCCCCCCCTGAACCCTCCTTCTACCTTTGCGCTCTTTCAGCAAGTTTGATATTTTGATTACTGCTAGTTCATGAGCACTTAGAGATGAATAGGATCTTTGTTGAAATAAAATCTGTACTATATGCACGGATTATTCATTTCTATTGTTTTGTCTTCTTTGTATGGTGCATGATCATTACTCCCTCCGTCCCATAATATAGGAGCATTTTTGACACTAGTGTAGTGCCAAAAACGCTCTTATATTATGGGACGGAGGGAGTATGTTGCAGAAACTTTTGCATGTGCATAGGTTCTAAAGTGCTGTGTTAAGTTTATGAGCCGAAGAGTCGAGTCTTTTCGCCGGGGTGCGATGCATAGCCTAGTGGACCATACTTGCTACAAATACCACATTAGACCCTGCTTGGAGTCGGTGTAAGCTTATAGACCCGGATTTAATTTACAGGTGTATCTTACCGGTTGCAGCGTGATTTCCGCCTGGAATAAACACGATGGCTGGAGGTCTGTATCGGTTACGGGGGTATTTAGGAGCCAATCGACAATCCAAGTGGGGCCTTACTAGTTGACTACACTGCCAAATTTGAAGGGAGTGGGAGCCAGAAATACATGGTCACTTTCTGAATCAGCACAACATCTTGCTATCAGTATTAGGTTATCAGAGGCAGGGAGCTAGGTTGATACTTTGAGCTTACTAGGAAGTACATCTCTTTTGGAGTGGTCTCGGTGTAACGTGAGCTCAGTCTTATAGTGGGTTGCACAATTAGTCGAGCCACTAGTTGTCCTTGACGAGTCACGTCTAGTCAATAAGTTGCTTGTCTAGTCCAACTATTCAAGTTGAGATGTCTAGCCAAAACCCAAGTACTGAGGCATAGATTATTTGAATCACTCTTATCATCGTGTGTATCTATGGTCTTTTGCACAAAACTTGAACTGCACGAGTACCCAAACCAAAATGGCTGCGCATGATTGAAATGTCATAAACTCCCTGTCTGTATGTTGTTATTAATCCGCTTTGCAAATTTTCAATGCAGGTTTTCTCATTTGGGGATGGCCCATGTAGTAGTATTTGGAGGACTATTGGCATACCAGTTGAGATCTTACCTGTGGACACAAAGTTACTCACTTCTATAGATTGGCTAGAGTAAGTTTTAAAGTATATCTTGCCAGTTCTTTGCTTATATTACTTACTGCATATTGTCTCATAATGTAGCGTTTTTAACTTGAAAATAGTATGTGGCCTCAGCCTCACATCCTAATCATTTCCTCACCAGGTTTATTTGTATTTCTGCAGCTATGATGGCATGCTTGTAAACTCAATTGAAGCAAGGCCAGTATTTTCAAGGTAGTTATGAAACAAGGACTATGACTACATATTTCAGATTATTCTAAGGTGTTTGCACAAAGTCAGGTGTTTAATTTTGACCGCTTCCAAATGTTTACTCAAAGTTAATGTGTCTTGCTGCAGTCTTTTGCAGGAGCCTTTCAAATCCGTACCTGTCATTTGGACTGTGCAAGAGACTTCCCTCGCTCATTGTATTAGGGAATATAAGTCTAGTGGAATGACTCAAATCCTAGGTGGTTGGCAAGAAGTCTTTAGCAGGGCAAATGTTATAGTTTTTCCCAACTACATATTGCCGGTATTTAAGCTATTCTCATACTACTAAATTTGACGTATTAATAATGTTTGCGTTTTTATGTAGATCCCCCAGCCTGACATAAGATTATTTTATTATATTCATTTCCTGCAGGTGATGTATGCTGCATTTGATTCTGGTAACTATTTCGTGATTCCAGGTTCTCCTGCACCAGCATTTCAAGCTGATAGATTTATTGTGAAAAATTATGACAAAGATGTGAGAATCAGCCTGAGTTTAGGTCCAAGAGATTTTGTAATTGCTATGGTTGGTAGTCAGTTTTCATATGATGGGCTTTTGATGGAAGAGGCACTTGTCTTGCAAGCAGTAGGACCTCTTTTACAGCAGTATCCTTCTGAGAATAGCACACAGACTGAACTGAAAGTGAGAATCTTGACAGGAAACCAAACTGATAAGCATAGGATAGCCCTTGAGGTTAGGATGTACAACCATGCTGTCTTTCATCGTTTGAATTCACTATTTAGAGGTCATAAACCTTTAAAGTGCATCTAACTGCTTGGTATTGCTCTAATCATCATAGGCCATTGCTTTAAATGTTGGCTTCTCAAGAGGTGCAGTGGAGCATGTTGCTGTTGAAGATACTGACAATCTCCTTGCTATAGCTAACCTTGTCATATACTGTTCTTGCTTTGATGAGCAATCCTTCCCCAATGTGCTAGTCGAAGCTATGATTCTTGAGAAGCTGGTTATAGCTCCGGACCTTGGAATGATCACAAAATATGTATGCTCATGATGTCTCAAATTTTATTGGCATTGCATTTATCAACTCAATTCCTTACCATTGCACATCTTATCATAAGCTAACACTGTTATCTTGATGGCTTAGATTGATGATGGGATAAATGGACTCCTTTTTCCAAGAAAGAATATCGCCATGTTAAGTCAAGTCCTACTGCAAGTGGTATCAAACGGGGAACTATCCGATTTAGGGAAAAATATTGCATCAGTTGGTAAAGCCCGTGCGAAAGATCTGATGGCTTCTGAAGCCATTGAAGGCTATGCTGTACTATTGGAAAATGTTATCAAGTTTCCTTCTGAAACACTGACCCCGTTAACTGCTGGGGAGATACCTTTGCCTTTGAAACAAGAGTGGAAATGGCATCTATTTGAGGGTGTGGAGCACTTATACAATGTGAATGAAAGTTTGGCTGACTGCAAGATGCTCCAGAAAATGGATTGGCACAGGAACAGAAAGGATGATCCTCACAGTATTACACCAAAGATTGATGAAACGTTCTCTGCTATTGCATGGAGGGAAGAAAGAGCAAATGGGATTATGAGCGCCAAAATGAAATTGGAAGAAGAGTATGTAAGTATTGACGTAAATTTGATATTTAACACATCACTTTTCATTGTTTTAACAATGCATGCTAAGTAATTTGATTGGATTGTTATGCAGTTGAAGGAGAGGAGTGACCAACCTCATGGAACATGGGAGGAAGTGCATAGAAATGTCAAAAGGGTGGACAGGATGAAAAATGAATTGCATGAAAGAGATGAAAAGGAGCTTGAACGGACAGGTCAGCCACTCTGTATATACGAACCCTTCTATGGGGAGGGAACTTGGCCCTTTCTGCATCAAAGCTCTCTGTATCGTGGAATTGGCCTGGTAAGCTGTTTTCACCTCTTAGCACTAACCAAGTTTTTCAGAATGTTAAATGGTCAGCCTGAATGCTCCAAATGTACACATTTAAAAACCATCCCTGATGTTATAAACCAATAAATCACTAAAATTTATCATGAGATCTAAAATCTGTAGCCGACCTTTTATAAATGTCATATTCCTTGTACCATGGCTGGTTGTACATGTTAAATGGGGAGTGTGACAGTGTGAACTCAACTTTTGATGGAACTAAGATTTGCATTGCTTCCTGCATACAACTAATGCAAACTCATCTACTCCCTCCGTTCCTAAATATAGGTCTTTTTAGAGATTTCCACAAGTGACTACATACGGAGCAAAGTGAGTGAATCTACACTCTAAAATATGTCTACATACATCCGTATGTTGTAGTCCATTTGAAATGTCTAAAAAGACTTATATTTAGGAACGGAGGGAGTAGGTGTTAACATATATAACTGCCATGTATACCATTGAGTCAAATTTGGATTGCTCAGATTTAGTCACTTGAGGAGATATCTGATCGAACTAAACTTAATCCAACAACCCATGTGGTGACTGGTGACTTTACATGTAGATGCAAATATGTGTATATTAGTTATTTCTTCTTCCACTAAAATAAATAAGTACGTATTTCTTCTTTGTTTTAAATTATTTTTTATCACTGAATTAATACTAATGGAACGGATGTTGGTATGTGGCTAGCCAGAATATATTTGGCCACTCTTAAGAAATATTTCAATGGCTTAAATTGATCACATGAAGTTTGTTTTCCATTAGTCTTCAAAAGGTCGAAGATTCGGAGCAGATGACATTGATGCTTCTTCTCGTCTCCCGCTGCTCAACAGTGGGTACTACAGAGATATCCTTGGGGAATTTGGAGCTTTCTTTGCTCTGGCTAACAGAATTGACCGGATACACAAGAATTCTTGGATAGGATTTCAATCCTGGAGGGTGACTGCAAGAAAGGTAAAATGATTTTTGTTTTGATATCAAAGAGGTCTTTGTATTTTGATTATTTTTATTTGGGGGTACCACTGATTCTCAATGAATATGATAGATATAAGAATGATTTGGGCATTATTTTTTGTACAGAACCTGTGCATTGGATGTCACTGCCTAATATGTTGTCAAGCTGTAGATATGAATTTTCCTTTTGATGATGCAATGTAGATTAGTTATCCAGGTCGTGCATAATTGTTAGCATCTTATTTATACTTACCATCCCATTTCCTGCTGAATCTGCAATATAATTGTTAGCAGGCGAACTTGTCAAAAAATGCTGAATCTGCAATGTTGGAAGCTATTCAAACTCAAAAGCATGGAGATGCCTTCTACTTTTGGGTTCGTATGGACCAAGATCCAAGAAATCATGCCAATCAAGATTTCTGGTCCCTCTGTGATGCGATTAATGCTGGGAACTGCAGGTCATCTATTTAACCATGTTTCATAGGTTGTACTGTTGCATGTAGTTTTGCGAATGTTCTAGTTTTAACAGATATTCTATTGGATTGGGCAATAAGTTGTTCTAAAAACATGTTACCAACCATCATTTCTTACAGAGTACTCCCTCCGTAAAGAAACATAAGAGCGCTTAGATCATTAAAGTAGTGATCTAAATGCTCTTATATTTCTTTACAGAGGAAGTAACATTTTAGAGAATCTTACTGCCCTTTCTGGCCTACCATGTTTACAGAACTAAAGTTGCTATTTCACGAACTGTTTAAAGTAGAATTTTTGGCTGTGGTGCCAAACTGAACTGCTTTGTTTTACAACAAACTAATTTTCTTCATAGTTCTGTCCTGAAGGTTAGCTGTTTTGGAGGCTTTTCAAAGGATGTATGGCTTCCAGCTTGACGGAGATTTGAGTTCTCTGCCACGTATGCCTAATGACGGAGACACGTGGTCTGTGATGCAAAGTTGGGTTTTGCCTACGAGATCATTCCTGGAATTTGTAATGTTCTCAAGGTAACATTTTTTTTAAGTATTATTATAGCCAAACCATATAGCTAGTACTCTTTTTAACTAGATATGGAAATCCTGGTGCACTGGCTAGTTGGTCGTTGCCTTGTATATGCATTTCAAGTGATCTACTACTGTAAGAATTTCATAGCCTGTGTATATACTGTCTCCAATAATGCCCAGCGATGGTTAAAGTTGTACGTGTGTACTTTTTACTGTTTAAGTATATAGCCTTGTTGTTGCATGTACAGACATTGGGATAAGGTCCAAAGAGGACTTGGTTTGAAGTCCTTCTGTGTTATATGGTTCAAATTCTTTTATATGTACTCGGTGTTTTATAGAGATGCTGTTTTGTAGGATGTTTGTAGATGCGCTGGATGCACAGATGTACGACAAGCATCATCAAACTGGGCATTGCATCTTGAGTCTCCACAGGGTGAGCGCCTCTATCACCTATTGACAATATAGTTAATACCCTTCCTAGTCCTGTCAGAGTGATATACTGATATACAACATTCGAACAATTCTGGCTGGAACAAAAGAACAGCTGATCACTTTTACAGGAAATGAAATCTGACCTATATGTTTGTGATATATGATAGTTATACTATTTCCACCTCGAAAACCTGTGACCGTTGCTCTCTTGTTGATATGTGCATGCTCTCTTGTTGATATGTACATGTACAGGACAAGCACTGCTACTCTGGTGTTCTCGAGTTGATTGTAAACGTTTGGGCGTTCCACAGTGCACGGCGGATGGTCTATGTAAACCCAGAGACTGGTGCAATGCAGGAGCAGCATCCGCTGGAGGGCAGGAGAGGTCAGATGTCAATCCAGTGGTTCTCCTACGCTACTCTGAAGAGCATGGACGAAGACTTGGCAGAAGAGGCTGATGCGGACCACCCTGACAGAAGGTGGCTCTGGCCACAAACTGGCGAAGTTGTGTGGCAAGGTCTGTACGAGCGGGAGAGGACCATGCGGCAGCAGGAGAAGGAGCGGAGGAAGCAACAGACCAAAGACAAGATCCAGAGAATGAAGAAGAGGGCTCGGCAAAAAACCATAGGGAGGTATATAAAGCCACCGTCAGATGATGCCGGTCGCTTAAACGACACAAGGACGGACAGTTGATTGAGTAGCACTTAACCACATACTTAGGACAGTTATTCATTCTTCAGGAAATTTTGTTCATTCTTTGTTTTCTGCTAATTTCCTAACTGGTTGCTCCCAAGTGGGTGTGATTATTTTTGTCCAGTTTTGCCCTGTAACATAACTAGGCCATCGAGTTGCGATCGTAGGTTCGTAGGTGTAAATTTGGCTTTGCGATGGAGCTTCTGTGACCCCGTTCCTATTCACGTTTTCCTTTGTAGCCATTGGAACTGATTCTCTTCCTTTGCTGAGCGTACAGTGCATTGTAATGGGAATTTCTTTTGCATTGCAGTATACCAATAAGCATGGCTCAAGATCCTCACAGGTCCATGTCCTATTTTTTTGCACGGCGTCCCATCTGTGTTATCTCTAAGTATGCATAGATAATGAACTCTAGCTATGCATAGATAATGAACAGTCTACTACTAGCTATCCCGTAGAATCTACAATTGTCCTCCATAAAGAATACAAAAACATTTGTATGATTTACAATAGATTCAGGCTAAAGGGCAGCCCCAGTGCATGTAGCTCCCGCTTGCGCAAGGTCTGGGAAAGGGTCCGACCACTTTGGGTCTATTGTACGCAGCCTTTTTCTACATTTCTGCAAGAGGCTGTTTCCAGGAAATGGACCTATAGATGTAGAGCTCGTAATTATAGACACTACCAGGTCTGACACCTTTTGCGGCGGCGACTACATAGCCCCTACTGCCACGGGACAGGATGCCGGCCACCTTGATACGGTTGAATGGGCTCGACAGGGGTGGCAGCACCTCAAGTGAAGGATTCTCGCGGCCCATCTTGTATACGAAATAAAGCCCTGGTCGATACCTGAGCAAAGTGATGTAGAGAAGGACCACGTCGCCATCCGCGCTGACGACGAAGGCATTGTTTTCAAAAACCAAACCGTCATCCGACATACTGCGACAGTGGACGATGAAGGACGAGATGTCCGGCGGCTTGAAAAACACGAAGGACACCTCCACCTCCACCTCCACCTCCGGCCTCAACATGGTTTTGTATTTCACCACCGCTTTAGCGGTGGAAGCGAAGACTGTACCGGAGGTCAAGCTCTTCCAGCGGTAGTTACCGCGCATGGTCACCGTGTCAAGGAGAATCCAATCAGGATAGCTTCCGCGGGTGGCTTCATCGTGGATTTCCGGCGTGGCCAATGGGCCGGAGGAGTTTGAGAGCATAGATCTGGATCTGAATTTGGGTCGAAAGCGGAAGACGGGTTTGGGGATTAACTATGGCCCTACGCTAGGTATTTATTTACTGGGCGCATATATAGGAATCAAATACTCCGCCGACTCGTATCCGCTATGTACACGAACTCGACTCTAAAACTAAATGCGGAGGGGGCAGCGCGAGCCGGGCGCCGAAGTCGGCCACCTCCTCGGCGGTACGCTTGCCCCACCCCTTGGTCATGTTGGTCCGCGTGAACCCGGGGCAGGAGCAGTTGACGCTGACGCGCTCGCCGCCAGACTGCAGCCGCCGGGCCAGGACGCGGGTGTAGGCGTTGCGGGCCAGCTTGGAGACGGCGTAGTCCGTCCACACCTTGGGCCACCCGTGCTCCGCCCACGTCCCGTCCTTGACCTGCACCAGGAACTGTGACACCATCGCTTCGATCTTGCCCTCCGTCAGGGTCTCCTCGTCCAGGAGCAGCCTCCTCAGCGACGGGTCGCCGGGTTGCCGCTACACCACCGGCATTTGGAATCATATTCTTACGTGGCTCGGAATGCATCACATCTCTACGGCGGCCTGGCAAACCGTGACTTCGGTGAGAACATGATGGAACATCAACCTTCAGATTCGCCTTGGATCCCCTAAAGCGGTCGCCTCCCTGATGATGCTTATTTGGACGGAGCGTAATGTCAGGGTCTTCAGAAACACGGCCATCCCTTCCACGGTTCTTATCAGTAAGATCAAAACGGAGGTGTCTCTTTGAGCGTTGGCCGGTGCGAAGCACATGAGTGTTGTAATGCTGCGAGAGTAGACCCCTTATTGTTTTTTTCTTTTAGCTGCTTTGTGGCATTTGTTTGAAACTTCCTTCCTAATCAATGAAATGGCAAATCTTTTGCCTTGTTTCAAAAAAAAAAAACTAAATGCGGAACTGATATGGAATTGACCGACAGAAAAAATTGATGAACAATCCGTGTCGGTGTGGGCGGTGCACGCGAGGTCGCCACGTGCCTAGTGGGCCTGCACAAGCGCTCTGTCTCACGCTATATGTTACTACGTCCATCCTGATTTATTTTTCCCTTCTGTATTTTGTACGCTATTTTGACTATAGATTTAATAACTAACAAGATATAAATACTATGTCATAAGACTTATATTATTGAATTCATATTCGAAAAAGGCTTCCAATGATACTATGTTTGTGCTACATAACTAACTTTTTATAGTTAAATCAAGGGAAATACTAACGCCCACACGTGTGGTGTGTGGTGTGTAGCATCCGGCTCACCCGCGTCATCTGTCGTTGGATCATTTTGCATGATTTTTGAAGCACTGTACGTCGCCACGTCATCCCACAGCCTCGTCCGGGCCTCACAAACTGTGCCGTTCTCACTCCCGATCTCGCGTTCTTCTTCCCCCACTCTGCCTCACCTTCTTCCCCACCTACCCACACATCACACACACTATAGCCCGAGCAGAGGCGGTCGGAGGCCTCAGGCGGTGGCGGGCGTTGGCCCCGAGCGGAGGCGGACGGAGGCCTCGGGCGGCGGCTGTGGGTCGGGGGGCAACTGCCGGTGGTGTGGTGATGCGCGGATCCCGGTGAGTTCTCAGTGATTCCTGGCGAGGGTGGTGCGGGATCCAGCACGCCGGCGATAGTTCACTTCTGAGGCGGGGGGTGGCGGCCAGGGGGCGAGGTCATTGGCTATATCCATGAGGAGGCGGGGTTGCAGCGACGCCCGGCGCCTGCTCGCCATGTCCGTAGGCGACGGCGATGTCTTTTCGACAGCGGAGGCATGGGCCCGCTGACCCCAAGGAGTCGGAGGCATCATGGTTGCGATGGCGGGTAGGAGGTGCAGGCGGAGCGCACGGCCACCATGACGCATCTGTGGCTCCACGACACGGTGGAGACGTTGGCGAGCTCGCCTCTACCTCCCGTCGGGGGTTCGACCTGAAGCACCGCTGTAGCAGCTCCTGAAGGCTCGTGGGGGTGGAGCGGGACGGCGTCATAGGGGAGGGCGACGACTGGGACCTGTAAGTGCATCTAGTACCACCCCTAGTTGGTTTTGGAGTATTGAAGACAAACCTGGTTATGGGACTAATGTGTTTGTAAGAATTGCAGGATAACACAGGTAGTAGTCCCTCATTGATTCGGTTTACCTACCAGAGATGACCCCTAAAAATGTGTGAAGACATTGACGACAATGGTGGTCTGTGAAGCTATTCTCGTTGAAGTCTATGACATGAGAAGACATCGAGTGAATACTATGGAGCGCGAAGACTTAGTTGTTTCGTTGATTCCTTTTCTTCTTTGTTGAGTCATAGGAACCACCGCACTGTTAAGTGGGGTCCAAGTGAACAAAGTCAGAGTGACCGAAGTGATGGTCAACCAAATCCTATGTCTTCGAGCGAAGACAATGAGAGCAAATCTTATCCAGAGTCGGATGAGTCAGCTTTACTTGTAGCCCAAGTCAAGCTGCCGCGTGTGTTTGAAATCTGACCGTTGCGACACGTGTCAGTTCCTTAGTGACCCAGGGTCGTTTCGGACAAATCAGGTCGGGTTGCCCTGTGGCTATAAATAGCCCACCCCCTACACCATAAATTGGTGGCTGCTCAGAGTTAGTACACGGCTTTTGTCGTTTGAGAGCAACCCACCACCGAAGCTTTCGAGAGAGAATCCTTGCGAGGACAAAGCCCAAACCACCGAGAGCCCAAAAGAGTGTCTGGCATCACTGAAGTCTTTCTGTCCGCGTGATTTGAAGACTTGTTACACTTGAGGATTGTGAATCCTCCAGCCGGTTAGGCGTCACGTTCTGAGCATCCAAGAGTCATTGTGGAGTGCCGGTGAACGGAGTCTGTGAAGGTTCGGAAGTCTACATTGAAGACTTACCAGAGTGATTGGGCGGGGACTAGGTGTCCTTACACTACTAGGGAAAACCCTAGCAGTAGCGATGGTTTTGTGCTCACTAGTAGCGCGGGTAGGCGCGCTACTAATAAGGCGCTATAGCTATTGCTTAGCAGTAACACGTGCCCGCACGCGCTACTGCTAGGACAAATAGCTGCAGCGTTTGTTCACTCACACGCTACTGCTAATGTAACTACTGCCAACGTGTTTTCTCTCCATGCTACTAGTATTCTTTTTTATTTTTTATATTTAGTGTATTTATGCGCCATCGTACAAATATTGGTACAATACCAGTTATGAGGTTTACATTATTATGTCTATAACAGTGTGTCAAATGAAGGTGGATTAGGTTCAAGTGGAGGCAATATGTGGTGCATGTCAAAAGTATACTACTAATCCAAACTTGATCTAGTTTGGACTAGTAGTACTTTTGATGTGCACCACATGTTGCCTCCATTTGAATCTAATCCGCCAGCACAAGCTATTTAATCATCATCATAGTCATTACCACCAACAGTATTTATTTAATCACCACTAACACTAGCTAATAATAATCATCATAGTCATTACCACCAACAATAGATATTTTATCATCATAGTAATAGTGTAGCACATCATCATCCTCAAACTCATTTCTAGCTAGCTAATCACTCATGCTGCTCTCTCTTAGGTAAAATAACATAAAACATGTATAGCTCTCCTCCTTGATCAAGTTGGAGCATGCAGATGAACCTGTCTCCTAATCGTGGGTAGCGCATCTGTTTGCTGCCCCCTAGTACTTCTCTGCGCCCCCCATCATATATTTGGTCCAATCTTGCACTATTAAGCATCTGTCGCTAATCTTGAATGCACTAAAGTAATCTGTAGGATATCTTGGCCGTAAGCTGATAATACTCATGGTACCTTTAGTCTCGATCCCATAAGGCACAACATTCATCGGGAGTCTCTGTTGAAGAACATCGTATGGTAACATACTTAGCAATGAAGTTTAGCTTCAAAAATAATGTATGGAAAAGATGCACTGAGGACAAATAGTAAAAATCTTACCATCCTTTCTAAATAGATGTGACCGTAGTTCATTACGAACACTATTGGTCGCACGTTTTCAGTACTAACATTTCTAAATGCAGGAAGAAAATTTGTCTTGACAGTATCAAGATCCTCAAGCCATGAAACATAATGACTGAGCTCCTCGCAGTTGAGTTCAGCCTCGGCACAGTATACGGTCTTGTCTATCAAGCGTTGGACATGTTTGCTTGCACCGAAATAAGCTGACAATACAAATTAGTTGTCAACTATTTTTGAATAAACAATATCAAAGACATAAATATGGTTGAGAAACTTACATAATGGTATAACTGGAGGCGTCTGCACATCGACCCAGATGTCGGTATTACCTTCAATATCATCTTCTGGACAAATATCAAAGATGATAACCATATCAGGCTCAAATGCATAAGTCTTGCATAGTGCTCGCCATGTTTTGCATCCAAAATAGGTGTAGTCGTCTGAATTGTATAATTTTACGTTGAAAATATAACCATGCTCAGTCTGAAAGTAAAATTTCTTTTCCTCCATAGTACGACTGAAACCTATCTTATCCAATATAAAAACTCTTGCATGGCAGGGGATACGCTAGTAGAATAGTAAAAAAAAGACTTGTCATGCTTAATGTCATGCTGAAATTATAAGTTGAAGCAAATGAAGCAAATGTCATGCTTAATTACGAAAAAAGACTTGTCGTTGTGACTTACTGTATCCACTTCGAAGTTCTTGTCCAGCTTGATGCTGAAGCGCCTATCATCATCTAGGAAGATTCTGTCGCACAGGCCGCGCTCGTCTTCGCAGTATTTGCAAATACCGAAATCCTTTTCGTCGTCAGACATTTCCTATGTTCATAGTTAAAACATTAATTGAAAATCGATCTAAGACAACTACCAGGATACTCAACAAACAAATCCGGGGCACTCGATATTTCCTACATATTCTGGCACAAGTCATGCCAAAATTCACGGAAAAATCCGGCATGACCTTTGCTAAAATAGGACATATCGAGCGCGTGAAATTTGCCGGAACGGAAATGAATCAACACTCCGGCAAAACATAGGCCACTCGGAGGTGTAACCTGCAAACATGACCGGCCACTTGGATATTGAGCAACACAAGATATACATTTCAAAATATCTTATAGGACTCAAATTAGCATGCATTCAATAAGCAAAAGTAAATCATCTCATGCGTCCGTACATCGTCGAATATTATCACTAATACATCACGAATAGTGTCATACTGTAAGTGCATCTAGTGCCACCGCTAGTTGGTTTTGGAGTATTGACGACAAAGTTGGTTGAGGGACTAATGCGTTTGTGAGAATTGCAGGATAACGCAGGTAGTGTCCCTCACTGATTCGGTTTACATACCGGAGATGACCCCTAAAAATGTATGAAGACATTGATGACAATGGTGGTATGTGAAGATATTCATATTGAAGACTATGACATGAGAAGACATTGAGTGAAGACTATGGAGCGTGAAGACTGTGTTGTTTCGCTGTTTCCTTTTTCTTCTTTGTTGAGTCATAGGAACCACCGTACTGTTAAGTGGGGTCCAAGTGAACAAAGTCAGAATGACTGAAATGATGCTCAACCCAAATCCTATGTCTTCGAGCGAAGATAATGAGAGAAAATCTTATCCAGAGCTGGATGAGTCAGCTTTGCTTGTACCCCAAGTAAAGTTGCCGTGTGTGTTTGAAAACTGACCATTGGAACACGTGTCAGTTCCTTAGTGACCCAGGGTCATTTCGGACATATCAGGTCGGGTTGCCCAGTGGCTATAATAGCCCACCCCCTACACCATAAATTGGTGGCTGCTCAGAGTTAGTGCACGGCTTTTGTCGTTTGAGAGCAGCCCACCTCGAAGCATTTGAGAGAGAGAAATCCTTGCGAGGACCAAGCCCAAACACCCAGTGCCAAAGAGTGTTAGGCATCACTAAAGTCTTTCTGTCTGTGTGACCTGAAGACTTATTACACTTGATGACTGTGAATCCTCCAGCCGGTTAGGCGTCGCGTTCTGAGCATCCAAGAGTCATTGTGGATTGCCGGTGAACGAAGTCTGTGAAGGTTCGGAAGTCTACCTTGAAGACTTACCAGAGTGATTGGGTGAGGACTGTGTGTCCTTAGCTCAAGGGGAATAAGGTGAAGACGCGGTCTTCTGAGTTGAATCTCAGCCTCCCCAACCAGACGTACAATTGTCACAGCAACTGGAACTGGTCCAACAAATCCCGTGTCTTCAACAAGTGACTGGTTCTATCCTCTCCCTTCCTTTACTTAGAGTTTGTCTTCGTGAAGTCATTGCCTATCTGTTGTACCTGTTTGACTTCATTGCTTGACTACTATTGTTGATTGGCTTCATACTATCTTCCATCTTGATCCTTACTACTGAGCTGCTATTAGTCTTGTACTTTCACATCATTGCATACTTGACTATGGTTTGCTTGTTGTAGTTTATCTTCCGCTGCATATCAATTAGCTCATTTCTATTGTTTGTCTTCGAAATTCCACGATTTGAAGACTTCCATAAAAATCGCCTATTCACACCCCCTCTAGTCGATAACTAGCACTTTTAATTGGTATCAGAGCAAGGTACTCCCTTGTTCTGTATGATTTGGTTAAACCACCTGGAGATTTAGCTATGTCGACTGCAGGATTGAGGAACATATCTTGCCCCACCTTTGACGGTCATGAGTATCCCTGATGGAAGGCCATGATGAAGAAGCGACTCATGGCTATGGATAGCGAACTGTGGACCGTCACTGAGATTGGTCTTACTGATCTATGCAAGATGGCTGAGGCCGATGACATTC
Source organism: Triticum aestivum (assembly GCF_018294505.1). Taxonomy (NCBI): domain Eukaryota; kingdom Viridiplantae; phylum Streptophyta; class Magnoliopsida; order Poales; family Poaceae; genus Triticum; species Triticum aestivum. The sequence continues at coordinate 422,831,895 of NC_057801.1, read as the reverse complement.
GCAAGTACACTCTACTGAACCTCACGACGAAGGATGTCATCTGCTCCCATTTGTCCCGAAATCAATTCAGGAATGTTATGCACCTCAATCACGCGAAGCTAATCTGGGATCGGCTTTCTGAGGTATATGAAGGTCATCGTACTCGTCATGATCCTTGGTTTGAGGATTACAAGGAGTCTCTTAAAGAGATGACCTTTGCACCTGAACCGCCATCATCTTCACCATGCCTCATGGCAAGGGGTTCTAAGGTAACTGAATGATGCCTCTCTGACACCAGTGATGATGAATCAGGTGATGAATTTGGCCCCAGCTATGTCAAACTTGCTTCCCTTGCCACTAAACAACAAAGAGTCTTGGAAAAGGTTCAAACCATGCTTAGTAAGAGCGATGATATGTTGGGTGAAGAAATGAATCAGTCAAAAGCATTGGCTGAGAGTCTTCAGAGACTTCATTCCAAGTTTGACGCCCTTTAATATCAACATAATGCTCTCTTGTCTGATCACGAGAAGCTTTCTTCTGAATGTCTTCAAAGAAAGCAAGATCTTGAAAAGATAAGAGTGGATTATGAAGATCTTCAGAAGGAGCGTTATTCATTACTTGCTCAACAGATCAGTCCTGCTCAGGATGGATTTGAACCACCATGTCTAAAATGCATTGAGCGTGATAACGCTACCTCTGTTGCTGAATGTTCCACTGCTGCTACTGTTGCATTATCTTCAACTACTGATGTGGTTACTAACCCCTCTGCGGAGGATACCACTACCATTGCTGATGAAAATGCTAGGTTGAAGACATTGCTTGAAATAGGGATGTATAAAAGTCTGAAAGGACATCAGACACTCTGCGATGTCCTCAAAAAGCAGATTCTGAACCGAAACCCTAGGAAAGAGGGTGTTGGGTTCGAGAGGAAAATGAATGTTGATGGTTCCTACTGGAAGCCTGAGCAGTATCCCAAAACCACATGGGTTGCTGCAAAGGAACCTTCAGTAGATCCATCCACTTTATCTAGCTTTACCTGCGCTAACCCTATTATCATTGATGAATCCTTTGATTCAAACTATAAGCCGTTCAAGAATCAGAATGGTGAAGTGTTTGCCAGGTATATTGGTACTAACTGCAGGAATGGACCACCTATGAAGACGATCTGGGTATCTAAGCAGTGCATTGAGAATCTTCCTGTGAATGTCGTCATGACACCACCAAGGAAGAAGAGAAACCCCAGACCTATGGCTTCATATGGCCCAAAGGCTTCATACAGACACAGGACTCACCTGAGTCACCCTAACGCCAATGTTTTGCAGGAAAATCATACTCAGACTTATGAATATGAGCGTGTGTCTTTAAATCGCTATGTTCATAGAACTAAGAACTTTTCTGCTTATTCATATGAGTATCATTCATCTCCTGCAAGGATATTTGCTAGGGCTCCAAAGCCGAAATTCTCAGATGTTGCACTTAGACTCATTGCTTCTAAGCCACCCCTAAAGATGTGGGTGGTTAAGAAGAATTAACTCTCTTCTGCAGGAAAGGGTCTCCAGCCTGTAATCAAAGGCGTCCTATGCTATTGCTGGGGACCTAAAACACATTAAGGGACGCATGATAAAATGATCTTACTATGTATGTCATATCTGAATCGCTTATCTGTCATACTATGTGTCCTAACCTTGATCTAAGCTGTGATAATCCTTGTGTGCGTCAAATGCTTATGCTTCACAACGCTCTTCGTGAAGCCCATCCTCCTAACTGCACTGTAGGGTATGACACCAAAAGCTTCAGAATGGATTATGGACAGCGGATGCACAAATCATATGACTGGTGATCGAAGTCTTCTCATGGACTCAACCTTACGTCCATCAGACAAGAGTCACATCACATTTGCTGACACTGGTAAAAGCAAGGTATTGGGTCTAGGTAGAGTTGCAATCTCAAAGGATCAACACATGGATAAAGTGATGCTTGTTGAATCCCTTGGTTTCAACTTAATGTCTGTCTCAATGCTTTGTGACTTGAACATGATTGTGCTATTCGGAAAATATCGTTGCCTTGTACTAATGGAATCTGACAAGTCTCTAGTCTTTGAAGGGTATCGGAAAGATGATCTATACATGGTAGATTTCTCAGCAGGTCCACAGCTTGCCGTATGTCTTCTTGCAAAAGCTTCTGAATGCTGGCTCTGGCATCGGAGGCTGGGGCATGCTTGTATGAGGAACTTACACACACTTGTCAAGAAGAAGCATGCCATAGGCATCAAGGGTGTCAAGTTCAAGAAGGATCATTTGTGTGGTGCCTGTGAGGCTGGAAAGATGACTAGGGCAAAGCACCCCTCGAAGACAATCATGACGACATCTCAACCATTCGAGCTGTTACACATGGACTTATTTGGACCTACTCACTACTCTACCCTCACAACAACTGCTTGTCTCTATGGCTTCATCATTGTTGATGACTACTCAAGATACACATGGGTGCATATAATTCTCTACAAGGCTGAAGTGCAAGATGTCTTCAGACGCTTCGCCAATCGAGCAATGAACAATTATGGTGTGAAGATCAAGCATATCAGAAGTGACAATGGCACTGAATTCAAGAACACCGGACTTGATCTGTATCTGGATACAATGGGAATCACTCATGAGTTCTCTGCTCCATACACACCTAAGCAAAATGGCATCGTTGAGCGCAAGAACAGAACCCTCATTGAGATGGCTCGAACAATGCTCAACGAATACAAGACACCTAGAAAGTTCTGGTCTGAAGCTATTGATACAGCATGTCACATCATCAACCGTGTTTACATCCATAAGCTTCTGAACAAAACATCCTATGAGCTCCTTACTGGAAAGAAGCCAAATGTCAGCTACTTCAGAGTATTTGGAGCTAGGTTCTGGATCAAGGATCCCCATCACAAGTCAAAATTTGCACCTAAAGCTCACGAAGGCTTCATGCTTGGCTATGGAAAGGACTCGCACTCCTACAGAGTCTTCAACCTCTATCTCCACAAAATCGTCGAAACTGTGGACGTGCGATTTGATAAAACAAATGTTTCACAAAGAGAACTCCTGCCAAGTACACTAGACGAAGCTCCGCCTAGCGAATCTATCAAGCTAATGGGAACTGGTGAAATCATGCCTTCTGAAGCAAAGCCTGAAGAGGAACTTATCATTTCTGCACCGAACCAACCTGAAGACAATGCTCAAACTGAAGACAATCCTCCCAATGATGACAATGACCAGCAAGAGCAAAGTCTTCGTCCAGTTCATCCTCGAGTTGCAAATGAAGTACAAATTGAGAAGATAATCGATAGCATCAATGCACCTGGTCCACTTACTCGCTCAAGAGCAACACAATTAGCAAATTTCTGTGGGCACTTCTCATTTGTGTCAATATCAGAACCCAAGAAAGTTGCTGAAGCCTTTATGGAACCTGAATGGATACAAGCAATGCAAGAGGAACTTCAACAGTTCAAGCTGAACAATGTTTGGGAACTTGTCAAGCGTCCTGACCCTCGCAAGCATAACATTATTGGCACAAAATGGATATATCAAAACAAGCGATGAGCATGGTCAAGTAGTCAGAAACAAAGCACGTCTTGTGGCTCAAGGATACACTCAAGTAGAAGGAATTGACTTCGATGAAACATTTGCTCCTGTGGCTAGGCTTGAAGCTATTCGCATACTGCTAGCCTACGCTAATCACCACAACATTCTACTACATCAAATGGATGTGAAGAGTGCATTTCTCAACGGCAAGATTGAATAAGAAGTGTACGTAGCTCAACCACCTGGCTTTGAAGATCCAAAACTGAAAGTGCGTTATATCGACTAGAGGGGGGTGAATAGGCGATTTTTATGAATTCTTCACTCAGGAATTTGCCGGTGAGGAAATTCCTTACTGAAGAACTACTAGCAGCGGAATAAGTACTCAGAAGTAAGCGTAACAGAATACAAGCATGGTCATCATGATGAAATGAAGACAAGAACAGAGTACAGAAAGTGTAATCACAGGATAACACAAGATGAAGACAAACAGACTGAAGAAATTGAACTGAGGAAATTGAGAAAGTCTTCAGTCAAAGTCTTCAAACACAGATATGAACAACCACTCAACACAGTAATGAGGAAATGAAAGGGTTGAGGAAATAGAACCAGTTAGGTTGGTGAAGACAATGATTTGGTAGACCAGTTCCAACTGCTGTCTCAGTTGTACGTCTGGTTGGAGCGGCTGAGTATTTAAACTTGAGGACACGCAGTCCCGGACACCCAGTCGCTGAGCCGCAGCTCAGGACACCCAGTCCTCACCGTATTCTCCTTGAACTAAGGCCACGCAGACCTCGTCCAATCACTCGTGGTAAGTCTTCAGGTGACTTCCAAACCTTCACAGACTTGGTCACTCGGCGATCCACAATTCCTCTTGGATGCTCTAGACCATGACACCTAACCGTCTGGAAGAAGCACAGTCTTCAAAGGTAACAAGCGTCGGATCCACGTAGGATCAATTTCTTCAGTGATGCTCAATCACTTTGGGTTTGTAGGGGTTTGGTTTTGGGTTTTCCTCACTTGATGATTTTCGCTCAAAGTCCTCGGAGGATGGGTTGCTCTCAAATGACAAGTGTCAAGTTCTCTCGGAGCAGCCAACCAGCTAGTGGTTGTAGGGGGCGGCTATTTATAGCCTAGGGAGCAGCCCGACATGATAAGACATAAATGCCCTTCAATGATATGACCGTTAGGTGGATAGGATATTTTGGGACAGCTGGCGCGCAGCACAGCAACGGTCGGAAATTTGGCTCTCAAATTCCTCAGGGCTATCATGTTCCTCACTGTGTAGGCAATTCGCACTGGCGAATTCCTAACTCCTCAGTCAGAGCAAAGTCCTCGGTGACCAGAAGAACTGCATCTCTGTCACTGAAGAAATTGACTGAACTGTATGAGATTTCCAATGGCTTCACTCGAAGGGATTGGTAGGTGTAGGATTTTGAGTTGAGCATCACATGGAAATTTTCCTTAGTATTTCCTCGACCCCCTTTAACAGTACGGTGTTTCCTATGACTCAAGAAAGAGAAAATGAAACTACGAAAACAAAAGTCTTCATGCTTCATGTTCCTCAAATGAATACCAAGTCTTCAAGGTCACACCAATTTCTTCACTTTCAAAGTCTTCAGAAAGTCTTCAGAATATCAAAGTCTTCAGTCGAAGAACTTCATTTTTAGGGGTTGACTTTCTCTGTAAATATCAAACTCCTCATAGACTTATATACCTGTGTACACTCACAAACACATTAGTCCCTTAACCTATAAGTCTTCAATACACCAAAATCACTAAGGGGCACTAGATGCACTTACAATCTCCCCCTTTTTGGTGATTGATGACAACATAGGTTAAGTTTTCAACGGGGATAAACATATGAAGTGTAAGTACTGATATTGAGGAATCTGATTGCAAGATATAGAAGAACTCCCCCTGAAGATGTGCATAGTGAGGAAATTGCTTTTGAGGCAATGCACATTTGAAGAGTTGAATCATGGAGATCTCCCCCTATATCTTGTAATTCATACACGCATTTGATATATAATATGAAGAATTTGAAATGCATGATGAAATATGGTGCCTGATGAAATTCAGCATGCATGCAATAGTATTAACGAGGAATAAGCATGCCGAAAGCATCAAAAGTATCGGAGCATAGTGCATCAAAAGTATCAGAGCACCATCCAAAAGTATCAGGGCACCATCGGGTTTAAGATTACAACCTGATCCAAATAAAAGTTTCAGAAGAACGAGAGTTGTAACTTAAAAAATATGCCCTTTATATAGACCCGCTTGAAGACTAACTCAGATTTCTCCCCCTTTGTCATCAAATGACCAAAAGGATTGAAACTGAGGACTAACGCCCCTGAAGAATTTCAAGTTGATGGAGGAGCGCCAGCGTTCTCGGGGTTGTTTGTTGTAGCAGGGCCTGCCGCAGTGTCGTCCAAATCTTCATACTCATCAGTGTCACGCGAAAGAGCTGGCCACCAGTGGAGGAACTTTGACCCTCTTGAATTTCTTCGGAGGAGGTGCAGACCAGTCAAATTCTTCCTTGAGACCCATAGTCTCTAGTTCTTCAGCACTATAGACATGAGTGAGGACAGCCCAGGTGCGGTTGAGGGTTTCATGAAGGTAGTAATGGTTCTTCTTCACTGCATTGTGTGTTGAGGTCATGTTGTGAAGAATTGCACCAAACTGACGTTTTACCCATTTGTGATTGCGATCAACCTTCTGATGAAGACTGAGGAGTAACTCACGGTCAGTCATCACCCTGGGTGCTGTGGCTTGAGGATTTTGCTTGGCTGAGGTATTTGCGGCAGTGTCATGTGTAGCAAAGTCGTCATTGGTAGAGTAAGATGTAGCCAGGCGAAATTGACCATCCAATGGACGAATGCCTTCATCGATCACAGCAGCTGCCTTGCCTTTATCATCAGATGATGAAACTTGCCATTTGAGGACTTCAATGGGAGGCAAGTAGCTACCGTGGTTCAGAGTGTCAGCTTTGTAATTCAGTGAAGATCTTGCCCTGATGAATCTCATAATCCAAGGAGCATAGGGCTTCAGCTCGAATGGTGACATAGCAACATTAGCCAGAGTCCTCATGAAGAAATCATGGAAGTTGACGGGAACGCCATGAATGATGTTGAAAAGCATATTCTTCATGATGCCAACGACTTCTTCATCATTTGAGTCGTGGCCTTTGATAGGACTCATTGTCTTCGTCAGAATGCGATAGACAGTCCGAGGCACATAGAGTAATTCCTTGACGAGGAATTTGGTTCGTGGGGCCTGCCCAGGCTTCAAAGGCTTCATGAGCACTTGCATATAGTGATTTGTCAGTTCAGGGTCATTGTAGATGCAACGTGCGCTGTCATGGGGAGGATCGAGAGGAAGGACACGAAGCAATTCAGTTGCCGGTGCCTTGTAGTGAGTGTTTTCGGTCATCCAATCCAACACCCATGAATTGACATCTTCAGCGTCTCCAGTGATATGCAGTGTGGCGTAGAACTGAAGAATGAGTTCTTCATTCCAATCACAAATGTCAGTGCAGAAATTCAGTAATCCTGCATCATGAATAACACTGAGGACTGGCTCGAAGCACGGCAGAGATTCCATATCCACGTGAGGAATATGTTCATGATCGAAGATTTTGTCCTTGTCAAACAGTACTGAGGAATAGAAGTTGGCTTGACTAGCAGTCCAGAAATGCCTCTTCCTTATGCGAGCAGAGTCATAGGGGTTGTAGTCAGTGAAGAATACATGCTCGGAAAAGAAGTCTTCAGCCTTGAACTTCTGTTTGCTTGAGAACGGATTCTTCGGCTTTGGCAGAGGGGTGTCAGTGAGTTGCAGTACCACCTCAGGAATCGCGAGCTCAGGTACTTCAGGCGGAGGAATTTCTGGTTCCTCTTCTTGTGCAATCTGAGGATCAGCAGCAGCAGGTTCTTCAGCACTAGTGGCTGGAATTTCTTCATGCACAGAGGGAGTGGGATGAGTTTCTTCAGAGCCCATTTGAACTGTTGTTGCCGGGGACTGAGGAATCTGTTGGATAGGTGTGAATAGAGGAGTATTGGGATGCTGACTTTCCCAAAAGTCATTGTTCATCATAGGTGTGGTGCATCCAATATCCACATCTTCATCTTCAATTTCCTCAACACCAGCCTCTTCAGCTGTGAACTGAGGCATAGGTGAGGAAATGGCTGGAGTTGAAGGGATTGCATCCACTTCAATTTCTTCATCAATCTGCTCTGACGAAGCAGCAGAATGATTTTCTTCATCAGATCCGCTTGGAATCTTATAATCTTATCCAAAAGGAACAATTTCCTTTGATGACATGGATGAAATTGGAACAGCATCAATTGGATTTTCAAGTGAGCTGGTCATTGGCTTCATTTTCTTCGTAGCCGAAAATTTAACGCAGCTGATGCCTTCCTTTTTCTTCACTGCAGCTCGCTCTGCAGCCTTGGTCTTCTTCACCTCATAGGCAGATGGAAGAATTGGAGTTGGTATAGGCGCGGGAGGAGCTGAGGAATCTGGTTGATTTTCTTCAGGCGCAACTGATGCAGTTGCCCTGATCTCTTCAATTTCTTCAGGCGCACCACTAGTGGATGCCCTGGCAATTTCTTCAGCGGCTGGGATGGAGTCATCAGCCCTGGAACTAGTAGTTTCTTCAGTAGGCTGAAAGTCATCAGCGGTGCTGGCATGTTCTTCAGCAGGCTGAGCAGAGTCTACAGCCTGAGGGTTTTCTTGTTGCGATGGGGCTGCAACATTCGTGAATTTCTTCGTCAGATCGACGAATCTCACTTTGGCTCCTTGCCAATCAGCATAGTAGGCATCAAAGTCTTTGCTGAGGGCTTGAATTTCAGACTGAGCCTTGAGAAGTTCTTCAGGTGTCATTCTGACAACATTTTTCTTCAGGAGCTTCTCCTTTCTGTATTGAGCTTTCTTGATCTCTCTTGCCTTTTCAAACTTCCATTTCTCTTGAGTGATGAAATGGGTCAGCATGTGACTTTGACCAGGAGTCAGAGGAAGATCAGGCATTGGGGTGTTTGGATCCTTGTGCCAGAGATCAATGTAATCGAGGATTTTCTTCGGATCCAAAAGCAGTGGCACAGATGTGCCTTTGGCTCTAGCGGCCTTCACATGTCTGTCTCTGATGATTTCTGCAAGTTCATCATCAGAAGCTTCATCATCAGAGGGCACATGGAATGCGACCTGTTTCTTCCTTGGACTTGGCCGAGGACCTCGTCCTGCTGTTGCTTTAGTCTTCAACAGTGTGGGGCCTGATGAGGATATTGGTGCAACTGAGGAACTTGCTGAGACACCAGAGGCAATCGAGAAACCCGTAGTCCTTTGACATGCAGCCAGATGCACAGGAGCCGAGGACTTTGAGGGAGCAGTAGCAGTGTGAGGAATTTGCCGTGAGGGCATTGCTGAGGAACTTGGCCGTGAGGGCGCTGTTGGTGAAGCACTTGGCTTACGAGCAGGCTTCTTTGGCATGGATTTCCTTGTCTTGACCGAGGCCTCAGTAGCAGCAGCAGCAACAGAATCCTCATTGAATTTCTTCACTGCCTCCTTGGCTTGTCTTGCCAATTTGGCTTGGCGCTTAGCCCATTCTTCAGGAAAGTCCTCACCACTCTTGATGCTGGTGGGATCAGCTACTTGGCCAGGTGCCAATGGAGCTCTTGGGCATGGAGGATTTAAAGCAAATTTCTTCATGTACTTTGGAGTAACATATATGTACTCCCTCCATTCTCTTGCCCATTTCCGTTCAATCTTCTGTATGCGCACCTTGCGCTGATTTTTAGTTTCTTTGCCAAATTTTGCTTCATCAAGTGTGCAATAGCCAGCATAAATTTCATCAGGGATCTCGAAAGCAGTCATGACCTCAGGCTTCTTTCCTCCTTTCTGCGGTCTCTTACCGTCTGCCATATTCTTCAGATGAGGAATTTGAACAATTGAACACTCTGAAGAAGTATGCAGTTTTTCTTCGAGGAACGCTGCAAATGAGTTAAGTTGATGAGAACCTAGTGATTCAGCAGCGGACATGAGTACCTGTGAACAGAGTATAGGTGCGAGGAATTCGAAGAGGTCATATGCGTTCTCAGAAGATTTTTCGAAAAGACAAGTTTTGAGGAATTTGACCAGATGAACCTCGAGGAATTTCACTAAGCGTTCTTGTCTTAGGTTCCAGAGTTGTACAGATCGAAGATCTACACAATTGAGGAATCTTGAAGAAAATGATTGCTTAGAGAAATGGATCAAGAGCATACAGTGTGTGAGGTGTTCATATGTGTGAAGATTTGAAGAATAAAACACCTTTGAAGATTTTCAGGAAAGCTTGAGAATCAAAGTGAGTAATAAAAGTAACTTTTAATTACCTGAAGTGAAGAACACGACGAACTGAGATGAACAGATGTGAAGTTCGTCAAGTTAGATCTCCCACGCCCTAACTTGGCAAAGGGAGACAGCTACGGCGGCGACGGAGTGAAGATTTCCGCAACCAGCGCGAGTACGACGGCGACGAGGTCGAGGCAGCGAAGCTCTTCCTCACCGGCGACGATGGAGTAGCGGCGGCGCTAGGGTTTGAGGAGCTCGAGCGAGAGACAGGGGTCGAGCGGAGTAAATGAAGTGAGGAAGGGGAGAGGGGTATTTATAGTCACGGTGAAAAACTGTTCGCCCGAAGATTTTGGGACGAACATGCCCCTGCCCTTTCTCCTTCACGCGACATATGTCACCCACGTACTGTGTAGATGAGATCGTGTAAGATCGTGGGTGAATAAAATAATACATCATGGGATGCGGAACGGTTTGAGCGGTAAAACCGAAAATATGGATAAGATTTGTTTTAAAGTTTCGTTCGCAATTTCTTCAGCTGACAAGGACGCAGTGAAGATTTTGAACGAGTTTCAAATCGAATGCACATGAAGAATTTGTGAATAGATTGGGTTGAGTATAGCATAGAGGGGGAAGGGTCCGATCACATCCACTTAGCAGTAAAAGCAACATGAAGAAATAGCCATAAGTGAATGTTGTAGAGGACATAAACTCATATATATATAGCCAATGAAGAAAAACGACGGAAACAGTGAAGATTTTGCAAAGTTGAAGAATTTGAAAAACTGAAGAATTTCAAAAACTGAGGAAAAGCTCAAATTGAAGATTTTCAACTTTTGTGGTGGCGTGACCCACCGTATAAGAATGATGATTTCAGACACCGCGTACAATTGTCGTAGGGTTCTGAGAATCAAATTCTTCATTAATGTCTTCACACTTAGAGTGTTATTCTTCATTAATTGAAGAAAAACGTTTCTTCATGTGTTGCACATCTAAGTCAGCAATTTTGCATGAGTGTCAGGATGTGTGTCCTTTTCAAAGAACATTCGAAGATTCTAAGATATTTAGCTCACATCGCAACTTGCTAAATCTCTTCTCATCCAAGGGCTTAGTGAAGATATCAGCTAGTTGTTCTTCAGTCTTCACGTGCTCGATGGAGATGTCGCCCTTCAACACATGATCACGAAGAAAATGATGACGAATCTGAATGTGCTTTGTCTTCGAGTGCTGAACTGGGTTGTGAGCAATCTTGATGGCACTCTCATTGTCGCAGAGGATAGGCACATTCTTCACGTTGACGCCATAGTCCTTGAGGGTTTGCTTCATCCAAAGCAGTTGAGCACAACAAGAGCCAGCAGCAATGTATTCAGCTTCAGCAGTAGACAGTGATACACAGTTCTGTTTCTTCGAGGACCAACAGACCAAAGATCGTCCGAGGAAATGACAAGTGCCAGATGTTGACTTGCGGTCCAGGCAATCACCATCATAGTCATAGTCAGAATATCCAATGAGATCAAAAGCAGAGCCCTTGGGGTACCATAATCCTAGTGTTGGTGTGTGAGCTAGATATCGAAGAATATGCTTCACAGCCTTATGGTGTGATTCCTTCGGTGCAGCTTGAAATTGGGCACACATGCAAACACTAAGCATTATATCTGGCCTAGATGCACATAAGTACAATAAAGAACCAATCATGGAGTGGTATACCTTGTGATCGAAGTCAATACCATTTTCATTAGTGCATAGATGGCCATTTGTGGGCATAGGAATTTTGACGCCTTTGCAATCTTGCATGCCGAATTTCCTCAGTACATCTTTGAGGTATTTCTCCTGAGATATGAATATGCCATTACGCTGCTGACGAATTTGAAGACCTAAGAAGAATTTCAACTCTCCCATCATAGACATTTGATATTCTTCACTCATCATATAGGCAAATTCATCACTATAACGTTGGTCAGTACAGCCAAAGATAATATCATCAACATATATTTGGCACACAAAGAGTTCACCATCATAAGATTTAGTAAAGAGAGTAGGGTCGAGTGAACCGGGTGTGAAGCCATTCTTCACGAAGAATTCCTTCAATGTATCATACCACGCCCGAGGGGCTTGCTTGAGGCCATAGAGGGCCTTATTAAGTCTGAAGACTTTGTCAGGATTCTTTGGATCTTCAAAAACTGGGGGTTGAGCAACATATACTTCTTCCTCAAGCTTACCATTGAGGAATGCACTTTTCACATCCATTTGATATAAGATGATATCATGATGGTTAGCATAATCAAGTAATATGCGAATAGCCTCAAGTCTAGCAACAGGTGCAAAAGTTTCATCGAAATCAATTCCTTCAACCTGTGTGTAGCCTTGAGCTACTAGTCGTGCCTTATTCCTCACCACAAGTCCATTTTCATCTTGCTTGTTGCGGTAGATCCACTTTGTGCCAATGATATTATGCTTGCGAGGATCTGGGCGATTGACCAGTTCCCAGACATTGTTAAGCTCGAACTGATGTAGTTCTTCTTGCATAGCCTGAATCCACTCCGGCTCCATAAATGCTTCAGCTACCTTAGTGGGCTCTGTGATAGAGACAAAAGCATAGTGCCCACAAAAGTTAGATAAATGTGAAGCTTTTGAGCATGTGAGAGGACCTGGTGCGCTAATGTCATCGATGATCTTCTCCACTTGCACTTCTTTTGCAACACGAGGATGAGCTGGTTGTCGCTGAGGAATTTGATCAACATTTTCTTCAGCATTTTCTTCAGGTGCATCAGCTCGACGTTCTTCATGAACTGGAATGAATTCTTCAGCAGATTCTTCAGTAGGAATGACATCCTCAGTTGCCTTGAACTTGATAGAATCCTTAGGTGCTGGTTCATCTAACACAGAAGGTAGGTGCTCTCTTTGCGAGCCATTAGTTTCATCGAACCGCACATCTACAGTGTCAACAATCTTGTGAAGAACGATGTTGAAGACTCTATAGGTGTGCGAGTCCTTTCCGTAACCAAGCATAAAACCTTCATGTGCTTTTGGTGCAAATTTAGAATTGTGGTGAGGATCTCTAATCCAACATTTAGCACTGAAGACTTTGAAATAACTCACATTGGGTTTCTTGTCAGTGAGGAGTTCATAGGCCGTCTTCTTGAAGAATTTGTGAAGATATACTCTGTTGATGATGTGGCATGCAGTATCAATTGCGTCAATCCAAAAACGCTGAGGCGTTTTGTATTCATCAAGCATAGTGTGAGCCATCTCAACAAGAGTTCGGTTCTTGCGCTCCACGACGCCATTCTACTGAGGAGTATAGGGAGCAGATAACTCTTGAGTAATACCAAGTTCATCAAGATAGGCATCAAGACCGGAATTCTTGAACTCAGTTCCATTGTCACTTCTGATGTGCTTGATCTTCACACCAAAGTTGGTTGAAGCCCTCGAGGAAAATCGTTTAAAGACTTCCTGCACTTCATGTTTGTAAGTAACAATGTGTACCCATGTATATCGAGAGTAATCATCAACAATGACAAAACCATATAGAGATGCATCATTAGTGACTGCTGAGTAATGGTTAGGTCCGAAGAGGTCCATGTGAAGCAATTCGAATGGACGAGTAGTGGTCATGATAGTCTTCGCTGGATGCTTGGCCTTGGTCATTTTTCCAGCTTCACAGGCTCCGCATAAGTGATCCTTGAGAAATTTGACATTCTCAATGCCAATGACATGCTTCTTCTTCGCAAGCGTGTGCAAATTCCTCATGCCTGCGTGACCAAGACGTCGATGCCATAGCCAGCCTTCTGAAGCTTTTGCAAGTAGACACATGGCTGGTTGTGGTCCTATAGAGAAATCAACAATATACAGATCTCCTCTCCTAAAGCCTTCGAAGACTTTGGAATTGTCAGCTTCCATAATCACAACACAGCAATACTTGCCAAAGACAACAACCATATCAAGATCACAAAGCATTGAGACTGACATGAGATTGTATCCTAAGGACTCAACAAGCATGACTTTGTCCATGTGTTTATCCTTAGAGATTGCAACCTTACCAAGACCCAATACCTGACTTTTTCCTTTGTCAGCAAAGATGATATGCCTCAGAGGTGACGGTGATAAGGGAGCATCCATCAATAGATTCTTGTCACCAGTCATGTGATTTGTACATCCACTATCGAGGACCCACTCAGTAGTTCTGGGTTGATCATCCTGCAGATGAATTAGTGTAACTTACAATCTCATATGCTTCATCAGTGAAGAATATGATATCAAGTTCATCAGATGAATTTCATCAAGCAGAAAACAGATATAGCAGTATGAGGACGTGTGAAATGAAAGTTCATTTCATCATGATTCGCCTGCGTCCTTTCAGGCAATTTTGTCAGGTCCCCAGCAAATTCTTCAGACGTTAAAGCACGTCTGGAGACCTGACCCTGCAGAAGAGATTAGTTCTTTTTCTTCACCACCCACATCTGAAGGGGTGGCAAAGAGTTCATCACTCTGCGAGCACCATACGAGAATGCTGGCATAGAGGCCAAGCCATTTCGTTTCACATAAGAGGGGTTAGGGTAAGCATATGAATAAGCAGAGAAATTCTTCGAGGACTTATGAACATAATGGTTTGAAGAATAATGCACATATTCATAGCCCTTAGCTCTACCCTGCGAGACAGAGTTGTTAGCACGATGATAATCATATGAGGACTTTGATCCATATGAATAATTTGGTCCATATGAAGAATTTGATCTGGGGTTCCTGTTCTTCACAGGTGGTGTCATGAGGACATTCACCTGAATACTTTCAAGGCATTTCTTGGAAACCCAGATTTTCTTCATAGGAGAACCGTTCCTGCAGTTAGTGCCAACATATCTAGCAAATACTTCACCATTCTGATTTTTGAACAGTTTATAGTTGGAGTCAAATGACTCATCAGAAGAATGAGGAGATTCACATGTAAAGCCAGATAAGTTAGATGGATCAACTGGAGGTCCCTTTGCAGCAACCCATGAGGTTTTGGGGTACTTCTCAGGCTTCCAATATGTTCCATCAGCATTGAGTTTCCTCTCAAAGGCAATATCCTCTTTCCTAGGGTTTCTGTTGAGGATCTTCTTTTTGAGCACATCACAAAGAGTCTGATGCCCTTTGAGGCTTTTGTACATGCCTGTCATATACAATTCCTTCAGCCCTGCATTGTCAGTGATACTAGCAATGTCCTCAGATGAGGAATTAGTGATAGCAGAGGCAGATGAAGAATTTGTAACAGTTGAAGCATTTGAACATTCAGGTGAAGAATTAGCAGATTCACGTTCAATGCACTTCAAGCATGGAGGAATAAATTCTTCCTGAGAAGCGCTGATTTGTTGAGCTAGTAATGAATCGCGCTCCTTCTGAAGATCTTCATAACACACTCTTAGCTTTTCAAGATCTTGCTTTCTTTGAAGAGATTCAAAGGAAAGCTTCTCGTGATCAGTCAAGAGGGTATTATGTTGATCTTGAAGGGCGTCAAACTTGGCGTGAATTCTCTGAAGACATTCACCCAATGCTTTTGACTGATCCATTTCTTTACGCAACATATCATCACTTTTGTCTAGCATGTTTTGAACTTGTTCCAAAGCTGTTTGTTGTTTAGTGGCAATGCAAACAAGTTTGGTATAACAATATTCAATATCATCATCAGATCCATCATTATCAGATTCATCGTCAGATTCATCATCACTAGATTCGGATAGGTTGGATTCGGTTACCTCAGCACCGTTTGCCATAAGGCATGATGCATAAGATGATGATTCTGGCTCGAAAGTCATCATTTTGAGAGATTCCTTGAAGTCCTCAAACCAGGGATCATGGCGGGTTCGATGACCTTCATAGACATCAGAGATTCAGTCCCAGATAAGCTTCAAATTGCCAAGATGCATAATGCGCCTGAATTCATCTCTGGATAGGCAGGAACAGATGATATCCTTCGCCACGATGTCAAGTCGAGTGTACTTGCGAATATCATCAGCGTCCGCCATCTTGCATAGATCAGTAAGACCAATCTCAGTGACGGTCCACAGCTCGCTGTTCATTGCCATGAGGCATTTCCTCATCATGGCCTTCCACTTGGGATAATCATGACCGTCAAAGATAGGGCATGTCCCTTTCTTCATACCTGCGGTCGACATAACTAAAACTCCAGGCGGTTAAACCAAAATCACACAGAACAAGGGAGTACCTTGCTCTGATACCAATTGAAAGTGCGTTATATTGACTAGAGGGGGGGTGAATAGGCGATTTTTATGAATTCTTCACTGAGGAATTTGCCGGTGAGGAAATTCCTTACTGAAGAACTACTAGCAGCGGAATAAGTACTCAGAAGTAAGCGTAACAGAATACAAGCATGGTCATCATGATGAAATGAAGACAAGAACAGAGTACAGAAAGTGTAATCACAGGATAACACAAGATGAAGACAAACAGACTGAAGAAATTGAACTGAGGAAATTGAGAAAGTCTTCAGTCAAAGTCTTCAAACACAGATATGAACAACCACTCAACACAGTAATGAGGAAATGAAAGGGTTGAGGAAATAGAACCAGTTAGGTTGGTGAAGACAATGATTTGGTAGACCAGTTCCAACTGCTGTCTCAGTTGTACGTCTGGTTGGAGCGGCTGAGTATTTAAACTTGAGGACACGCAGTCCCGGACACCCAGTCGCTGAGCCGCAGCTCAGGACACCCAGTCCTCACCGTATTCTCCTTGAACTAAGGCCACGCAGACCTCGTCCAATCACTCGTGGTAAGTCTTCAGGTGACTTCCAAACCTTCACAGACTTGGTCACTCGGCGATCCACAATTCCTCTTGGATGCTCTAGACCATGACACCTAACCGTCTGGAAGAAGCACAGTCTTCAAAGGTAACAAGCGTCGGATCCACGTAGGATCAATTTCTTCAGTGATGCTCAATCACTTTGGGTTTGTAGGGGTTTGGTTTTGGGTTTTCCTCACTTGATGATTTTCGCTCAAAGTCCTCGGAGGATGGATTGCTCTCAAATGACAAGTGTCAAGTTCTCTCAGAGCAGCCAACCAGCTAGTGGTTGTAGGGGGCGGCTATTTATAGCCTAGGGAGCAGCCCGACATGATAAGACATAAATGCCCTTCAATGATATGACCGTTAGGTGGATAGTATATTTTGGGACAGCTGGCGCGCAGCACAGCAACGGTCGGAAATTTGGCTCTCAAATTCCTCAGGGCTATCATGTTCCTCACCGTGTAGGCAATTCGCACTGGCGAATTCCTAACTCCTCAGTCAGAGCAAAGTCCTCAGTGACCAGAAGAACCGCGTCTCTGTCACTGAAGAAATTGACTGAACTGTATGAGATTTCCAATGGCTTCACTCAAAGGGATTGGTAGGTGTAGGATTTTGAGTTGAGCATCACATGGAAATTTTTCCTTAGTATTTCCTCGACCCCCTTTAACAGTACGGTGTTTCCTATGACTCAAGAAAGAGAAAGTGAAACTACGAAAACAAAAGTCTTCACGCTTCATGTTCCTCAAATGAATACCAAGTCTTCAAGGTCACACCAATTTCTTCACTTTCAAAGTCTTCAGAATATCAAAGTCTTCAGTCGAAGAACTTCATTTTTAGGGGTCGACTTTCTCTGTAAATATCAAACTCCTCATAGACTTATATACCTGTGTACACTCACAAACGCATTAGTCCCTTAACCTATAAGTCTTCAATACACCAAAATCACTAAGGGGCACTAGATGCACTTACAAAAACATCCTGATATGGTGTACAAGTTAAACAAAGCACTGTATGGCCTCAAACAAGCTCCTCGCGCTTGGTATGATACGATC
Organism: Triticum aestivum; assembly: GCF_018294505.1. NCBI lineage: Eukaryota > Viridiplantae > Streptophyta > Magnoliopsida > Poales > Poaceae > Triticum > Triticum aestivum. The sequence goes on along the minus strand of NC_057801.1, from coordinate 422,814,209 downwards.
AAGGACTTCCTGAAGAGCAAAGGCTTCAAACCTGGATCCCTCGATCCCACACTCTTCACGAAGACATATGATGGTGAACTGTTTGTGTGCCAAATATATGTGGATGACATTATCTTCGGCTGCACCAACCAGAAGTACAGTGATGAATTTGGATACATGATGCAAGAGCAATATCAGATGTCCATGATGGGTGAGCTGAAATTCTTCCTTGGTCTTCAAATTCATCAGCAAGGGAATGGCATCTTCATATCTCAAGAAAAATACCTCAAAGATTGTCTGAAGAAGTTTGGAATGGAAGATTGCAGAGGTTACACGACGCCAATGCCAGCCAAACACCATCTTGGTCCCGACGACAATGGTAAAGAGTTCGATCAAAAGGTATACCGCTCCATGATTGGTTCTTTACTTTATTTATGTGCATCTAGGCCAGATATTATGCTTAGTGTTTGCATGTGTGCTCGATTCCAAGCGGCACCAAAGGAATCGCATCACTTAGTTGTGAAGCGAATTCTTTGATATTTGGCTTACACCCCAACACTCGGATTATGGTATCCAAAGGGCTCAAAATTTGATTTGGTTGGATTCTCGGATGCTGATTATGCTGGTGACAAGGTGGATCGCAAGTCTACATCAGGCACATGTCACTTTCTGGGTCGATCACCTGTCTGTTGGTCTTCAAAGAAGCAGAACTGTGTATCACTCTCAACTGTTGAATCTGAATACATTGCTGCTGGATCTTGTTGCGCTCAGCTTCTATGGATGAAGCAAACTCTCAAGGACTATGGCATCAGTCTGAAACAAGTGCCTCTCTTTTGCGACAATGAAAGCACCATCAAGATTGCCAACAATCCAGTCCAGCACTCGAAGACAAAGCACACTGAAATTCGTCATCACTTTCTCAGAGATCATGTCATGAAGAAAGATATTGACATCATTCACGTCAACACTGAAGAGCAACTGGCAGATATCTTCACAAAGCCCTTGGATGAGAAAAGGTTTTGCAAGTTACGGTGTGAGCTAAATATCTTGGAATCCTCAAATGTCCTGTGATCAGGCACACATCCTAACACTTATGCATGTTGATGACTTAGATGTGCAACACACGAAGTAATGTATATCTTCAATCAATGAAGACTTACACTCTGAGTGTGAATACATTAACGTGGAATTTGACTTCGGAGCGCCACGATAATTGTGCGCCGTGTCTGGGTCTAATACTTCCTATACGGTGGGTAACGCCACCACCAAATTTCTCTATTTGAAGTGTTTCACTCATGGCGTTATTTTTGCAATGACTTCACATTTGGTTTGTCTTCAATTTCAATTTATCTTCATGATCTTCTTCACTATGATGATTTGATTGCTTTCTGATATATATATATATATATACTAGTGTTCTATCCTCTACAGCATTCACTTATAGCTATGTCTTCCTAGTTGAATCTTTTGAACTAAGTGAATGTGATCGGACCCTAATCTCTCTATGCTTTCTATCTCAAACTCTATCTGTCCAAATCATATGCATTCTATTGAAACTGTCGAATGTCTTCTCTGCATCCTAGTCATCAGAAGACACAGAGACAAACATTAAGTCTGTTTTAAATGACTCATCCTTATTTTCTAAATCGGAGAAGCCGGAACAACCATCCGACATGCCTGGTAAGCGTGGGAATGTGGGACAACTCTGAGTATGTTGCATGCTTGCCACGTGCCCCTCAGATGTGAACCGCCAGGGGCACCTGCGTAATTGCGTTGTGCCGCACACTTCCTTATAAATACATGTCCCCTGCGGTAAAGAAAACCTTCTTCCACCTCTCCACCTTGTCAAAACCCTAGCGCCACTGCTAGCTCTCGATGACGCCGGCGACGAAGCGCTTAGCTGCCGTGAGTTCTCCGACGCCGTCCTCACGCCGGCCGCGGACATCGTCCTCTCCGCCGTCGCCGTAGGTGTCCTCCGTGGCCAAGTTAGGGCACGGTGGATTGAACTGCTCGGTCTCCTGTTCATCCCATCTAGCAGTTCTTCGTGTGGTAAATATAACTCTATTTTTACTATCCTTTTGATCTTCATAGATTCATCCTATTTACCAAAAGTGGTTTCTGCCTACACAATGTTAGATCTATTCTGTCTGCATCTCATACTGCCTAGTCTATTCACTTAAACTTCGTATCTAGTTTGATTCCTCACTTGTACTTATTCACGGATTCGTACAAATCTGGAACCAACTCTCAACATATAAGTGAATGTCTTCGCATCATGAGGTCAATGTCTTCAAACTGATTTATCTTCAAAATCTTCTGAGAATGCATATGACCTCTTCCCCTTCCCTCGCATCTCTAATGCTATCACAGGTACATGTCCGTGGGAGAATCCCTTGGTTCTCATAGTCTGCATTCGTTTGCAAAATTCTTACAGCATCACATTAATTCTCCCAAAGCCAGTTCCTATTTGTCCAGCAAGCGAAAGCCTTTGAAGCCTTTGAACGTATTGAAGCCATTCAGTTTGAAGTTCATGGCTGCAGAGAAATCAGTAAGGAAGGGTGGCAGACAGCGTCGTGGGGGAACATCAAAAGATTTGCCTGATGACCTCGCAGAACTTTACAAGACAGATCCTGAAGAGAATTATCATCAGCGCAAGACACGAATCCAATGGATTTGACGATATTGGGCTGAACAATGGTTCAAATATAAGTTCGTGACCAAGGAATACGCTGAGAAGAATGCTATCAAGAGTCCTTGGGGTGATATTCTCTATCGAGGCCTTCAACCCAAGAACAGAGCTGAAGCTATTGCACAGGGTTTCTATCCCTGTATGGTCCGTGGACCTCAGCCTGAAAATGCTGACCCATCATCATTGCTCTGGTGTCGTGACGATACTCTCTTCAAGCGAAACTTCCAGCACGCAAAGGCATCGACCAAGGAAAACAAGAAGTCATTGGGATTAGACTTCAACCCTGGTCCCTCTGCTCCCCGTGCTGACGGCTCACGTGATGCTGATCCCAATGTCATCAGCCCCTTCTCCAACCTTGATGGCCTCATCACCTACATCTTGGTACAAGGTGCCAAAGTGGATCATTCTGATAATGATGCTGACACTGATGAAGCCCCAGCTCCTCCTCCTAAGCCGCAGAAGCTAAAGAAGCCTAAGGCTTCAAGATTAGCTGCTCCTCCAAAAGCTTCATGTGCGAAGCCACTGGCCACTGCACCTCCTGAAGACAGTGTGCAGTCTAAAGATCTATCACGTATCTCCAAGAGGACGGAGAAGAAAAAGAAAATTGTCAAGCATACTGATCAGACCTTGACTCCTGCTGCCATTCTGCGAGAAGAACCCATTGATCTGTCCAGCGATGAAGATCTTGCAGATGATGCCCTTGAGCAACTGATCAAGAGCAAGGAAGAAGTAGAGATCTTCAATAACTTGCCTCTCTTCGATGTGGCAATCATCCATAACTTCATTGATGAGTGGTTTGACACCCCAAATCTCAGCTTTGAAGATTTGCAGCTTCCCATTAGCCTCAGCGTCTCCTTCAATGGCGCCATTGCTTCCGAGCTAGCTCTCGCTCAGCGCATCGTTGAGCTGAAGAACAAGATTGATTATGAGAAAGCTCAGTTCAAGAAGCATGTGGCAAAGCTCAGCGTGCAAGATGTCAGAAACTTCAAGGTCATGCTGCACGAGCTTAAAGAAGCCTTTCTCAAGAAACGCGAAGAAGCTCAAGGCTCTCATGAACGTATGAAGAGTCTGGCTGACAAATGTGTGCTAGCCTATAATGAGGCTGAGAAGTGCAAGTCTCTTGGTCGTCCTGGCATTGACCCCAGAATGGCTGCAAAGAAGAAGAAGCTCTCTACTGACCAATCTGCACCTTCAAGGCAGGAAGCACCTCGCATAATCTTCCCAAGCAGCATGACTGGCTCGAAGCCAAAGGTCATGTCAACCGCTTCAGAATAGAAGAAGACGAGGGTTGCCAAGGCTGAAGCCAGAAAAAGGAAAAATACTAAAGCCTTTGATGCTGCTCCCTCCAAGAAGAAGTGCAAAACCAAGAAGAATCGGGCTGATCCCACAGAGCCCTTAGTCTTTGAACCTATCTCAGTGGTTCGACCTGCATCTGAACACCAAGAACGACGGATTGTAGTTCATGAGTCTGCTTCCACAGAGGCTCATGAAGCTGAAGACATTCCAGCAGCTGAACCCACCGCTGCTGAAGACATTGGTCGAAATGACAATGTTGAAGATGATGAAGTTCTTCCTCAGATCGAACACAACTTGGTATCATCGCCTGTTCTCACGAACAACAAACTCATCAGCATTGGTTGTCCTCTGACGCCAATTGCTCAGGATGCATCATGGGCTGATCACCCACAGCAACAAGACTCCCCAAGTACTCCCCAACAACAACCACAAGTCACACCACCTGTGCAAGAAGAACAAGAAGACTTTGAGGCCCAGCCAACTCCATCTCCAAAGGCATCGCCAGCATTACGCAGGCTTCGCAAAGGACCAAGGCCTCAGGTCCCTCTTTTGAGCATTCCAGAAGGAGAAGTGCACCACCCATCTGTTGCACGTCAAGTGTTTCCAGAAGCCACTCCGACTGTGAATGTCTCCATGTCTGAAGCCCAAGCTGCTGAAGACAATCCGGCTGCATCAGCCGATGAAAGACAAGAAGACGTACGTGTCCGTACTCCCCCCAATACTGAAGAAGCTATTCCTGATGTAAATGTGCCAGTGCCTGACCCTCCAGCTCATCAAGTGGAGGCTGAAAATCTTGAGGCTGCCACCACCAACACAAATGACGCCAATGATGTAATCATGGCTGAAGTAAATGTGGAGCCTGCACCAACCAATGTGCCCGAAGCCAATGATGCACCTGCTCCTCAAGTGTCTGTTGTGCAGCCTGAAGCCTCGGCTGTTACCACTGCTCCTGTTCCGCCACGAAGGCCCTATACAATTGAGCAAGCATATAATCATGGTCAGCTAACCACTGTCCGATGGCCCGTTCTGGTCTCTCCGCCTACTGCCTCTGGTCCTCAGTTTGATTATCATGTTGAGCATAGGCCTCAGGTCCAGAAACCAAAGCCAAGACTGCCAAGGTTCCCAGGTACTACAAATTCTATAGGGTCCTTCAATGCAAATGGCTTCAAAAGCCACAACACCTTCTTTGACAGTGCAAAGAACCCCTACTCAAGGCCAAGAATATCATCTGATCGTTTCTGGAGCTATCAGCAGCGAAGCTATTACTCCTGCGTTTTGTATGATCAAGGGCACATTTTCCCTCATATGCGCCTCGACACTGAAGCCATTGCTGGACTGCCATGCTTAGAAGAAGCACTTGACCGTGATGCCGGCCTGCTCAGCTTTGTGACAGACAAGGAACATTGGAATGAGGAACTTTTGCTTCAATTCTATGCCACCCTCCACATTCGTGGCTACAACAGGGATATAAAGACATGGGTTCTCGAGTGGATGACCGGAAATGTTCATCATGAAGCCAAAGCTCTTGACGTCATTGAGCTTACAGGCCTACCCACTCCCGGAGAGCTGTATGAACCTGATTGTCAACTCCACCGCAATGCACTGGAGAGCATCTTCCATAAGCCAGAGCCCAACATGAGCTAGATGTTGAGCATGATGAAGCCTCTGCCATCTAACACTGAATACCCAAAGGAGTTCTTTGTTGATGACCTAGAGTATCTGCCTCGCACAATATATCACATCATCAGGCGAACTCTATGGCCTATCAAAGGGCATTCATCAGCGGCCAAACTTGAAGGAGCCATGAAGACATTGGTCTTTTACGTCCTCAATGGCATCAGCTTCAATTCACAAGAATTCTTCATCCGACAATTGGCTGCATCTGGATCTGACCTTTTTGGCCTGAAATTCTATGCTCCATGGATCATGCGCCTCATCAAGCTACACTCCTCTGTCAACGATCAGCCCTCTGCTCGCAATCATCTAATCTTTCTACCAGAGGTTGATATGTCAGTTGAAGCCATATACCCTGAGCCTGCTAAGGAGCCTCTTTGTCTTCAAAATGCTGATCACCAAAGCTTCACTCAGCCCATGGAAGGCGTCCAAGCAGTAACACGTATCTATCCAATGGCTGGGAACACTCGTCTGCCTCATCGTGCACAAACTGAAGCTACTGACAGCACGATTGCCCAAAGACCTAAGAAGCGCTCTTGTGTTCTAAATGACCGAGAACTTCTTGTGGCACTTCATCAGAAACAAGATAAGCATCACTTTTGGCTCAAGAGACAGATGCAAAGCCTCTTGGTGGACGTCAATCGCATTCGAAATCTTGCCACCAAGAATGCTTTTGTCACTCACAAGACCTGTCGGCGATCATGGAAGAGTTTGACGCTGCTTAGTGCTGAAGCAGATCTTCAAGACGATGGCTTCACTGAGAGATTCAAGTTTGACTCCACTCCTCCACGGACTGCTGTCCTACGTCGAACTCCATCTCTTGAAGACTCTAACTATTCTTCCTCCGCGGCAACTGTGAATGCCAGAGTGATCGATGATGAAGACGATGCTACTTCACCGCCCCCTACTTCTGCACGCATCGACACTGCACCAAGTACATCTGCGCCGCCAAACAACAACGACAACCCTGCTGCTTCACCTACTCATGAGGACGAGTAGATGCTCTATGTCTTCAAACCTTTTTGGTCCTTACTGACAAAAGGCGGAGAAGCATATGAGTTTGATAGTCTTCAAGCGGGTTCATATGGGCAGTTGCTTTATATTTTGCCTAGTGTTTACAACTCTCGCTTCTGATACATTTGGTTCTTTGAGTTGTAACACTTAAACTCGATGGTCGTCTGCTACTTATTCGCTTTACTATGATGCGATGATAACTTTCGCACTTAGATCATTCTGCAGACGTCCATTTTTCATTATGCATGTCATTCTATTTGCTATATCATTTCATGCATGATGAATTATCTTCATAAGTTGAAGAGGATCTCCACAAGTACAACCTGCCATGTGCATTTGCATTCCAAAAGCAAATTACTTATATGCACATCTTCAGGGGGAGCCTTTGCTACATATGAAGACAATACCCTATCCTTTACTATTTCACATACTTTATCCCCGTTGAAAACTTCAACCAGTTTGTCATCAATCACCAAAAAGGTGGAGATTGTAAGTGCATCTAGTGCCACCCCTAGTTGGTTTTGGAGTATTGACGACAAAGTTGGTTGAGGGAGTAATGCGTTTGTGAGAATTGCAGGATAACGCAGGTAGTGTTCCTCACTGATTCGGTGTACATACCGGAGATGACCCCTAAAAATGTATGAAGACATTGACGACAATGGTGGTATGTGAAGATATTCATATTGAAGACTATGACATGAGAAGACATTGAGTGAAGACTATGGAGCGTGAAGACTGTGTTGTTTCGCTGTTTCCTTTTTCTTCTTTGTCGAGTCATAGGAACCATCGTACTGTTAAGTGGGGTCCAAGTGAACAAAGTCAGAATGACTGAAGTGATGCTCAACCCAAATCCTATGTCTTCGAGCGAAGACAATGAGAGCAAATCTTATCGAGAGCTGGATGAGTCAGCTTTGCTTATAGCCCAAGTAAAGTTGTCGTGTGTGTTTGAAAACTGACCGTTGGAACACGTGTCAGTTCCTTAGTGACCCAGGGTCATTTTGGACATATCAGGCCGGGTTGCCCAGTGGCTATAATAGCCCACCCCCTACACCATAAATTGGTGGCTGCTCAGAGTTAGTGCACGGCTTTTGTCGTTTGAGAGCAACCCACCGCATTTGAGAGAGAGAAATCCTTGCGAGGACCAAGCCCAAACACCCAGAGCCAAAGAGTGTTAGGCATCATTGAAGTCTTTCTGTCTGTGTGACCTGAAGACTTATTACACTTGAGGACTGTGAATCCTCCAGCCGGTTAGGCGTCGCGTTCTGAGCATCCAAGAGTCATTGTGGCTTGCTGGTGAACAAAGTCTGTGAAGGTTCGGAAGTCTATCTTGAAGACTTACCAGAGTGATTGGGCGAGGACTGTGTGTCCTTAGCTCAAGGGGAATAAGGTGAAGACACGGTCTTCCGAGTTGAATCTCAGCCTCCCCAACCAGACGTACAGTTGTCACAGCAACTGGAACTGGTCCAACAAATCATGTGTATTCAACAAGTGACTGGTTCTATCCTCTCCCTTCCTTTACTTAGAGTTTGACTTCGTGAAGTCATTGCCTATCTGTTGTACCTGTTTGACTTCATTGCTTGACTACTATTGTTGATTGGCTTCATACTATCTTCCATCTTGATCCTTACTACTGAGCTGCTATTAGTCTTGTACTTTCACATCATTGCATACTTGACTATGGTTTGCTTGTTGTAGTTTATCTTCCGCTGCATATCAATTAGGTCATTTTTATTGTTTGTCTTCGAAACTTCCACAATTTGAAGACTTTCATAAAAATCGCCTATTCACCCCCCCTCTAGTCGATAACTAGCACTTTCACATACATATAACATCACTAATATAACTAAAACCCTAGCACACGACGGGTATCGGCGCGGGTGGTGGACACCCACAGAGAAGGAACCATCACGGGATCATAGCTCCAGTGAAATCCCTGGAGAACCTGTGCTCCAACGCAAACAAGTAGTGACGGACGTGCGCGTCCTCCTCACTAACACGGTGACGCACCACCTCCGCGGAGTCCTCGAGCCTCTGGACCGTCACTGGCCCACGTGACCGCCACCAAAGAAGGTTCGGGTCAACGACAGGCTGGCTCCTCACCAACCTGCGCTCCCCGGTAGGTAACGCCTCCCAGTACCACCCCGGCGGAGCCCAGTCCTGGACATGGCCCATCTGGTCAAGCAGGTGTCGTCCTCCGCCGACTCGACAACGAGGATGCGGGATAGGCATCGTCCACGTCGAGGCGGGAAAAATTGCTTTAACTAAAAAATAGCAACAAGTTCTTACTAAATAGTTCTATTAATTCAACTAGTTCTTACTAAAAATAAACTTACTATAAATAAAAATATTCTAGTACCTAATTAGTACCTAATTCTTACTAACTAATTAGTACCTAGGAACTACTGCCCTAATTACCATCTAATTTGATGAACCTATAGGGGTGGAAAGTGGTAGCGGATATTCCAATTATCCAACTATAAAGTGAAATAATGGACAAATTTTACTCGTTTTATGATTCATCTTAGAAATTTGATTCGTTTCCACCCTTACATGAACCCTAACTCATTTGAGCCGCATCCGCATCCGATTTGTTTCCACTCTTACATGAACCCTAACTAATTTGATGCAACTAAAATATAAAGAAACCCTAGGCAGAGGTAGGGTAGAGGGAAGAGCAGGCATGCTCACCTCGGGTGCCTGCGACGAGGGAGGGGCAAGGCGGCGTCGAGGTCAGGGTCGGGGCTCAGGCACGCGGCAGATGGAGGCGTCGAGGTCGGGGTCGGGGGCGGCGTCCGGGGCGGCGTTGAGGTCGGGGGCGGGGGCGGCGTTGAATCTGGGGTCGGGGCGGCATAGAGGGTGTGCGAAGAGCGCACGGCGGCCGATGGGCGACGGCGGCGGCGAGAGTGGAGAGTTGGATTTGGGGGAAGTGGCCGTGGGGAAGGACGAACCCCGTGGTTAAGTGAGAAGTAGTAGCAGCAGCGTTAAGAACGCTGCTGCTACGTTAGCTATAGCGCTTTCCGGTATAAACGCTACTGCTACTCCTTTCTCTTTTTCCCCCTTTTCATTTAGTTTTCTTCACATTTTATTTTTTTTCCTTTCACCTTATTCTATTTCTTTCATTTTCAATTACCCTTCTATTTTCTTTCCATTTAATTTTATATCCTTTAGCAGTAGCGAGTTTAGATTAAAACGCGCTACTACAAATAAAGTAGCGGTAGCGCGGTTCGTTATAGGTCGCTACTACTATGTGTAGCCTATCGGCTAAGCCGTGGGAATTTTAGTAGTAACGTGTTTAGAGCAAGATGCGCTACTGCTAGAACTTTATCTACAGCGCGGTTTTCTCAGGCGCGCTACTGCTACTTAGCACCATCGTGCTTTTTTGACCCTCGCTACTGCTAAAGTTCTGTGTATAAGGTTTTCCCTAGTAGTGTTAGGTCAAGGGGAATAAGGTGAAGACGCGGTCTTCTGAGTTGAATCTCAGCCTCCCTAACCAGACGTACAGTTGTCACAACAAATAGAACTGGTCAAACAAATCCCTGTCCTCCTGAAGCTATTGGTTCTATCTCTCTTCTATCTACTTACAGTTTGTCTTCGTGAAGTCATTGCCTGCTTGCATTATCTGTTTGACTTCACTGTGTGACTACCTGTTCTGATTGGCTTCATACTATCTTCCATCCTGATCTTTACTACCTAGCTGCTATTAGTCTTCATGCTTTCACTTCATTGAATACTTGACTATGGCTTGTCTAGTGTAGTCTACCTTCCGTTGCATACGAATAGTGTCATTCCTATTGTTTGTCTTCAAAACTCCCACGTTTTTAAGACTTTCATAAAAATCGCCTATTCACCCCCCTCTAGTCGATAACTAGCCCTTTCAGGACCTCAGCTCGAGCTCTACCACTATGCCGTCGCACTGCAACGCCCATGGCGCTGGCTCCATTTCCTGCAGGTAACACCTCCACCTCCAAAATTGCCATGGCGCTCGCTCCACCTCTGTATGCTTTTTATCTTTCAGCAAATCTTGAGCAATTTTGCCATTGTTTTCCTCCAAAAATGATGCCATGTCTAACTTTTTTGTCATGATTTCAAATTCAATCACCATGCTATATTGCCATGTTCTTAGGATTGTACAGAACTAGTTCACACATTTATCATGGCAAATCTAGAAATCTTTTGTAATAGTTGCAAGGCAAGTTCATGAAAAACAAATTTGTAGCACATGGCAATTTTTTGTTTTCGTAAAATGAATGGACTGACTCACAAAACACTTTCTAGGTGTAGTTGGTTCATGGCAAATTTGCCACTGTTTTAGGGAAACCTAGGGTCCATCTCATCATGGTCTACTTCTACCTCCATTTTATTAGTGTAATTTTTTTCGCTTCTTGTTCGTGGTAGCTTCTGTTTTAATAAATGGTTGTCACGGAAGAATTGCTGTTAATTTGTTATGTTTTTGTGCGATAAACCACAGTGAATTATTAGTAAAACAGGTGTCGTGATAGCTTTGTTTAGTAAATAGTCACGGTGGCAACTTGCTATAATTCATACCTATTTTTTATTTTTTATTTCTCATGTTTTTTAGACATTGTTTAATTTCTTATACAATGGCAAATCACTATGAATAGACATCATTTTGCCATGGCAAATTCACAATCTTCTAGCGCTCTTTCACTTCTGTAAATAGTTGCCATGGCAAAAAAAATTATATGAATTTGTAGAGATAAATTCTTTTTCTCTTTGCAACATGGAAAAAGTTACTTTCTATGAGACCATGGCAATTTAAATTCATGGGGCATGGCATTTGTAGTTTATGCATCATGGCAAATTTATCTCATGCAACAATGGCAAAAAAGTTACTTTCTAATGGAACATGGCAATTTCAGTTCACGAGACATGGCAAATGTAGTTTACAGAGCATGGTATTCTATTATTTTTATAGCCACCATCTTTCGTTTTCAAGTAATAGTTGCCATGGCAATTATAAAACAAGTACAACGACAATTTTAATATGCATATGCCATGGCAACTTTTGTTCATTTTTTAAAATGCCCCAACAAGTTCTAGTTCATCAAACATATCATGCAAAATGTGATGGCAATTTTACTTTAAATGAGATGGCAAAATTTACTCTCTTTTGCCATGGAAAATTCAACAATATTTCTCCACGGCAAATTTTACTTTCAAATTCATGGCAATTTCTATGTTTGTAACATTGCAATTTTACTCTTCATTTTTTCATGTCAAATGTACTTTTGCCATGGCAAATTTCTACGTTTTTGCCCTGGCAAATTTTACTTCATTTTTCCATGCCACATTCTACAATATTCTCCACAGCAAATTTACTTTCAAATACATGGCAATTTCTATGTTTGTAGCATGGCAAATTTACGTCATTTTCCATGGCAAATATTTACTCTACTTTTGCCACGACAAATTTCTACGTTTTTTTGCCATGGAAAATTTTACTTTATTTTGCCATGGCAAATTCTACAATATTCCCCATGGCAAATTTTACTTTCAAATACATGGCAATTTTTAGGTTTCAAGCACGGCAAATCTACTTTTTTTTCCACGACAAATGTTTACTCTACTTTTGCCATGGCAAATTTCTATGTTTTTTCCATGGCAATTTTACTTTAAATGATATGGAAATTTTTACTTTATGTTGCCATGGCAATTTCTACAATATTTCTTCTCGGCAAATTTTACTTATAAATTTTACACGGCAAATTTAATTTTGTTCCAATGCCAGATTTACCTATATTGCCATGGTAAGTTTTAAACCTTTTACATACATGTCAAATACATAACATGACATTTTTTCCAGAAAATCCATGACAATTTTAATTTCAAGTCCATGGTAAATTAACCTTTTTGCAGCCATGGAAAATCAATCTCACGGTAATTTAACTCCATAGAACATGACATTTATTCCTTTTTCCCATGGAAATTTTGAAAACCCATGGAAAATTAACTTAAATCCCACAGCAATTTAACGTTACAACCATGGAAAATGAACTTTAAATTGCATGGCATTTCCATGGAGCTTCTGTTGACCCCGTTCACCTTCTCCTTCGTAGCCACGGGAACTGATTCTCCTGGAACATTGTACTGAGCGTCTAGCTATGCTGATCGTACTGTGCTGTGACATCCCAAATTTTAAATTTGGATTGTTATACACTAGATCATTATTGCATATCATATTTTATTGCATTTTGGCTAGATCCTAGAAATTCTACGCAACTCAAGGACCCACAGAGAGAGTTAGGGATTTCGTTATTTTCATATTTGAGTTTTCTCAAATTTTGAAAATAGGATCATTTGATTTTAATTATTTTATATTAAAATAATTCAATTATAAAAATAAGAAAATGACTTTCCCAAAATAAAGAAATATTGGAGATTTAATAATAAAATCAAATAAGATTTTATTTCAGAGTTTATCGCTATTTTATTTTGAATTAGAAAAAATGCATGTTTTTCAAAATTGCATTTAGGACCAAATAAATGTTTACCTTGTCCGGCTTACTTTTAAAGGACGGGGAAAATTTATTTCGGGATTTTTGGAGTCTGTTTAGTATTTCTTTTATTTGTTTTTCTGCGTGAAATTATTTAAAAAAAGAACCGACCTACCGGGCCGTGTCCGTCCCGGACTCCTGGCTCGGTCGGCCCTTATAAGCCGGGAGGCCGCCCCGCTAGCCCAGCCGCCCGCCCCCAAAACCCTAGCGCTGATCCGCCGCCGCCGCTGCGAGC
>NC_057801.1:422779575-422800344 GCF_018294505.1 Triticum aestivum | reverse complement strand
GCGGACCCGCCGTCGCCGACCGCCACCACCCTCGCCGGAGCCCGCCGCCGCCGCCTCGCTTTTCGCGAGAAAACCGATCATTTTTTTCGAAACCCTAGATTTGGTTTTTTAGATCCGGTTCGGTTTATTTTCGGTTTAATTTATTTTGGGGACGTTCGTCCGTACGTTCGTTTTAACAAACGGTTTTCGTCGTTTAGCCGCAGACAGCGAACGTTCGTTCGTTAGCCTGTTCGTCCATTTTTCTTTTTCTTGGATTTTCTGTGATTATTTCCGATCGCGATTTCTGATCCGATTTTCGTTCTAGTATAACTTTTCGCTCGCTTATCGGAATTAGGCGATTCAAATGCCTAGAGTTTCATCTCGAAACCCTTTTTCTGTTTAACCTACTAAAACAAGTTTTTGCTACCGTAAAATTTGACTTAGGTCCAGATTAGTAAATGAAGCCTGTTTTTTTCGTTGTTTGGGTTTCGTTGCTTCGTTTGATTTGATTCTTTTTGCAAACCGGAGTTCTTAAGTTAAACTTTATGGTTATATCTCTTATTTGAGTTTTACCTGTGCATTAGATGAGTGCTTATTGTATGCTTGTTTGTTTGCGATAGAGTATCCGGAGTGCGCCGCTTGCTACTACGAGTCTCTAGGTTTCACGGATCATCAGCAAGGCAAGTAACACTTTGATCATACCTCTTTACTACCCAGTTTTATTGCATTAGATCAATCCTCAAACAATTGCATGGTTAGGATCTGATTAATATGTGGGTTTTGGGAAGTAGATGAGGTAGAACCTAATACTTGTTTTATTATCAAACCTTTGGGAGTTACTTCTACGTTTGCTTATATTGCTATGCTATGCGAGTAGACGTGGATTGGCTAAGTGTATCCATGACAGATGTGAGTATTTTTAACTAATGGTTTATTTAAGGTGGCAACTTTAATACACATCTGGGTGGATTGAGGCACCTGGGGAACCCAGTGTTGCATGTATTTTTTTTGGAAATCCCGGGTACCGTGTGATTCTCCTATGGACCGCCACCCAGGCTCAAAGGGATCATGAGATTATTCATGCTAGAAACTTCCGTGTGCAGCCGCAAACTACTATGGGCTCTAGCATAGTTGAGTTTGTTGTGTGACCTCTTTCAGTGGTAGACTAGCAGATGTAGGGGATGTAGGTTGGTACTGTCTACCCAGAGTAAAGAGTTAATGCTTCTGAAAGACTGTGTCTTGGTCATCCGTTTCTCAAACACCATGTAGTGCGAGAAATCAAGCGGAGGAGATTGAGTCTTGCAGGGAAAAGTGCGCAAACCTCTGCAGAGTGTATAAACTAATCATGGTTAGCCGTGTCCCCAGTTATGGAAGTTTTGAGTATCTAGTACCTGGATTATGATGTGAATCTCATCATGTTACTTAATTTAATTTTGTTGGGTTAATGATGATGCTTAATTGGTATTGAGTTGGAGGAACCTTCTCAATGTTTAACAACCACCATCATAGTTAAATAAAATTTATTCCTTTGTTGTAGGGGAAAATTGGCTTTATGCAAAACTGTAACTATAGAGCTTTCCACCAGCCATATATGCATGTAATGATAGCATTATTCTGTTCATTACTCTCTATGTGTTACATTGCCAGCATATTCCATGTGCTGACCCGTTTTTGGGCTGCAACGTTCATGTTGCAGACTTTTCAGACGACGAGTAAGGTGCCTTAGGTCATGATCTTATACTCAGTGATGCCGTTGGAGTTGATGGACTCGCTTATCTTCCAAGCCCTTTGCTGTTATCGTTATTAGATGGCCTTAAGCCATATTTATTGTAATAAGTTCTATTTTCAGACATTCGATGTAATAAGTGTGTGATTGCTACTCTGTTATAAATCCTTCAAGTACTGTGCGTATCAGCATTACCGATCCAGGGATGACACTGATGCACAGAGATCAGACTGTTTGAGGTCTGGTCGCTACAAGATGGTATCAGAGCACACGCTGACTATAGGACACGACCACTAAGCTAAAGCCCTAGATCACTACTCTCTTCTCATTTCTGACTGCTCATCTTTTCTACTCTTTTAGGATGGCAGATGCAAGGAACAAGTTCACGCAACCGGATGAAGATACACTTTTCAGACGCCACTTGAAGGAAGTCACTAGATACCTGAACATCGGACTACCAAGCTTCACCGGGACCTACATCGCCACTTTACCAGAACAAGAGTGTTGGATGATTCAAGTTCAAGTTCCAGGAAGGACGTTCATGCCCGTCACTGAGCCCATAGAGTTTTTTGATGCACCAACCTGGAGTCTAGGAAAGAGCATGGCAGCCCACATCACCATGGGACGCATTGGAGAAGTTTACCAGAAGGATCTCAAGCATACTATTTACTAGATTTGTGGGCGCCGAGATGAGCAGTGGGAGATGATCAGCACCAGGAAGGATAGATCTATTGCAACTTTCATCCAGGAGTTAAACCAACACATTCGTCGCCAGGAGAACCAGATGTGTGCAGGCATGATAGATCTGAAGAAGGCAATGACCAAGATCACGGAACTGGAGGAAGAACTCAAGTCTACACGCGATGGATATGAGGAGGAAATGACGACACTCGTAGAGAAGAATGATGATCTGAAGAAGAAGCTAAAAGTATTTATGGGATTCCCTGCGACTGGAGGAGAAGATGATGATTGCACTTGCCTGGAGAACTACATCATCATCGGCGACACCGACTCGGACCCAGACGATAGCGATGATGACTTTGTTGATGAAGCTGTAGCAGATATCATGGAGTCTTCGACCGATCAATTTTTCTAGTCGACCACCATAACAGTAGTAGTATTCCCCCATGTTTATAGTATAGTCAGAGCACTTTTGTAACGACAGTTAGACCGTTGTATGCCCTTGTTTGAATTTGATTGAAGTGATATTGATTGCATTTGTCTCATGTGCATATGGGTAGTGTTTTTCTCTATAGACCTCCTTCTATTCTATATTCTCATCTTTTCTAAACCCTCAGATGCCTCTGAGACGTGACAATGGATTTGCTTTCCCACCGGAGCTCACTCAGTTGATCCAGCAGCAGAATGCATTGATGCAGATGTGAGTCCAGAATCAGAATCAGAGGAACAACAACAACAACAACAACAACAACAACAACAACAACAACAACAACAACAACAACAACAACAACAACAACAACAACAACAACAACAACAACAACAACAACAACAACAACCTGTTTGGGAAACGTAGTAATTTCAAAAAAATTCCTACGCACACGCAAGATCATGGTGATGGCATAGCAACGAGAGGGGAGAGTGTTGTCCACGTACCCTCGTAGACCGTAAGCAGAAGCGTTAGCACAACGCGGTTGATGTAGTCGTACGTCTTCACGATCCGACCGATCCAAGCACCAAACGTACGGCACCTCCGAGTTCAGCACACGTTCAGCTCGATGACGATCTCCGGGCTCCGATCCAGCAAAGCTCCGGAGATGAGTTCCGTCAGCACGACGGCGTGGTGACGATGATGATGTTCTACCGGTGCAGGGCTTCGCCTAAACTCCGCGACGATATGACCGAGGTGGAATATGGTGGAGGGGGGCACCGCACACGGCTAAGGAACGATCCGTAGATCAACTTGTTGTTTCTAGGGTGCCCCCCCCCCGCCCCCGTATATAAAGGAGCCAGGGGGGAGGAGGCGGCCGGCCAAGGAGGGCGCACCAAGGGGGGAGTCCTACTCCCACCGGGAGTAGGACTCCCTTCTTTCCTAGTTGGAGTAGGAGAAGGGGGGAAAGAGGAGGAAGAGGGGAAGGAAAGGGGGGGCGCCGCCCCCCTTCCCTTGTCCTATTCGGACTAGGAAGGGGAGGGGCGCGCGGCCCCCTCCTGCCTCCTTCCCTCTTCTCCCTCAAGGCCCATGTAGGCCCAATAACCCCCCCGGGGGGTTCCGGTAACCTCCCGGTACTCCGGTAAAATGCCGATTTCACCCGGAACACTTCCGATGTCCAAACATAGGCTTCCAATATATCAATCTTTATGTCTCGACCATTTTGAGACTCCTCGTCATGTCCGTGATCACATCCGGGACTCCGAACAAACTTCGGTACATCAAAACTTATAAACTCATAATAAAACTGTCATCGTAACGTTAAGCGTGCGGACCCTACGGGTTCGAGAACTATGTAGACATGACCTAGAACTATTCTCGGTCAATAACCAATAGCGGAACCTGGATGCTCATATTGGTTCCTACATATTCTACGAAGATCTTTATCGGTCAAACCGCATAACAACATACGTTGTTCCCTTTGTCATCGGTATGTTACTTGCCCGAGATTTGATCGTCGGTATCCAATACCTAGTTCAATCTCGTTACCGGCAAGTCTCTTTACTCGTTATGTAATGCATCATCCCGTAACCAACTCATTGGTTACATTGCTTGCAAGGCTTATAGTGATGAGCATTACCTAGAGGGCCCAGAGATACCTCTCCGACAATCGGAGTGACAAAACCTAATCTCGAAATACGCCAACTCAACATGTACCTTCGGAGACACCTGTAGTACTCCTTTACAATCACCCAGTTACGTTGTGACATTTGGTAGTACCCAAAGTGTTCCTCCGATAAACGGGAGTTGCATAATTCTCATAGTTACAGGAACATGTATAAGTCATGAAGAAAGCAATAGCAATATACTAAACGATCAAGTGCTAGGCTAACGGAATGGGTCATGTCAATCACATCATTCTCCTAATGATGTGATCCCATTAATCAAATGATAACACATGTCTATGGTTAGGAAACATAACCATCTTTAATTAATGAGCTAGTCAAGTAGAGGCATACTAGTGACTATATGTTTGTCTATATATTCACACATGTATCATGTTTCCGGTTAATACAATTCTAGCATGAATAATAAACATTTATCATGATATGAGGAAATAAATAATAACTTTATTATTGCCTCTAGGGCATATTTCCTTCAGTCTCCCACTTGCACTAGAGTCAATAATCTAGATTACATAGTAATGATTCTAACACCCATGGAGTCTTGGTGCTGATCATGTTTTGCTCGTGAGAGAGGCTTAGTCAATGGGTCTGCAACATTCAGATCCGTATGTATCTTGCAAATCTCTATGTCTCCCACTTGGACTTGGTCCCGAATGGAATTGAAGCGTCTCTTGCTATAGAAGAAATCAATGTTTTGAGTGGAAAGATGGATGAACTTATGAAGTTGTTTGCTACTAAAAATACTCCTCTTGATCCCAATGATATGCCTTTGTCTACTTTGATTGAGAATAATCATGAATCTATGGATGTGAATTTTGTTGGTAGGAATAGTTTTGGAAACAATGCTTATAGAGGAAACTTTAATTCTAGACCGTTCCCTAGCAATTCCTCTAATAATTATGGAAATTCCTACAATAATTCTTATGGTAATTTTAATAAGATGCCCTCTGATTTTGAGAATAGTGTGAAAGAATTTATGATGTCTCAAAAGAATTTTAATGCCTTGCTTGAAGAAAAATTTCTCAAAGTTGATGATTTGGCTAGGAATGTTGATAGACTTTCGCTTGATGTTGATTCTCTTAAACTTAGATCTACTCCTCCCAAGCATGATATCCATGAGTCTCTCAAAGCCATGAGAATTTCCGTTGATAAGTGCAAGGAAAGAACCGCTAGATTGCGTGCTAAGAAAGATTGCTTTGTAAAGGCGTGTTCTTCTAGTTTTAATGAAAATAATGATGAAGATCTTAAAGTTATTGATGTGTCTCCCATTAGATCTTTGTTTTGCAATATGAATCTTGATAATAATGGGACTGGAGATGAGTCAACTTTAGTTAGAAGGCGTCCCAATAATTCAGAGTTTTTAGATCTTGATGCTAAATTTGGTAAAAGTGGGATTGAAGAGGTCATGACTTTAAATAGCATTGAACCCACTATCTTGGATTTCAAGGAATTTGATTATGATAATTGTTTTTTAGAAGGTTGTATTTCCTTATTGCAATCCATTGTGAATTCTCCTCATGCTTATAGTCAAAATAAAGCTTTTACCAAACATATCGTTGATCCCTTGATGCAATCTTATGATGAAAAACTTAATTTGGAAGTTTCTATACCTTGAAAACTTAATGATGAGTGGGAACCTACTATAAAGATTAAAATTAAAGATCATGAGTGCTTTGCTTTGTGTGATTTGGGTGCTAGTGTTTCCACGATTCCGAAAACTTTATGTGATATTCTAGGTTTCCATGATCTTGATGATTGCTCTTTAAATTTGCACCCTGTGGATTCCACCATTAAAAAGCCAATGGGAAGGATCAATGATGTTCTCATAGTTGCAGATAGAAATCTGGTGCCCGTAGATTTTATCGTTCTTGATATAGATTGCAATCTTTCTTGCCCTATTATTCTTGGTAGACCTTTCCTTAGAACGATCGGCGCGATTATTAATATGAAGGAAGGGAATATTAGATTTCAATTTCCATTAAAGAAAGGCATTGAGCACTTTCCAAGAAAGAAAGTCAAATTACCTTATGAATCTATCATGCGAGCTACTTATGAATTGAGTGCCAAAGATGGCACTACTTAGATCTATCATCACTTTTATGCCTAGCTAGGGGCGTTAAACGATAGCGCTAGTTGGGAGGCAACCCAATTTTAATTATGTTTTTTGTTTTTGTTTCTGCTTAGTAATAAATTTCGCATCTACCTTCTGTCTAAATGTGTTTTTATGTTTTAATTAGTGTTTGTGCCAAGTAGAACCTATAGGATAACCTATGGTGATAGTTAATTTGACTCTGCTGAAAAACAGAAACTTTGCGCGCATGAAATTAGTTTTGTTAAATCAGAAAAACTTGATTTTGCGTTGATTCTTTTTGTTGCTGATCAATAGACAAATTGTCCAGGACTTCCTATTTTCGTAGGATTTTTAGAGTTCCAGAAATTTGCGTTAGTTACAGATTGCTACAGACTGCTCTGGTTTTGAAAGATTCTGCTTTTCGTGTGTTGTTTACTTATTTTGATGCATCTATGGCTAGCATTAAGTGGTATGAACCATAGAGAACTTGGAATACAGTAGTTTTAACACCAAAATAAATAAAGAATGATTTAATTACAGTACCTTATGTGGTGGTTTTGTTTTCTTTCACTAACGGAGCTTATGAGATTTTCTGTTGAGTTGTGTTGTGAAGTTTTCAAGTTTTGGGTAAATCTTTGATGGACTATGGAATAAGGAGTGGCAAAGGCCTAAGCTTAGGGATGCCCAAGGCACCCCAAGATATTCAAGAATAGCAAAAAGCCTAAGCTTGGGGATGCCCCGGGAAGGCATCCCCTCTTTCGTCTTCGTTCATTGGTAACTTTACTTGGAGCTATATTTTTATTCGCCACATGATATGTGGTTTGCTTGGAGCGTCGTGTATTATATTAGTATTTGCTTTTTAGTTTACCACAATCATCCTTGCTGTACACACCTTTTGGGAGAAGCCTACTTGATTAGAATTTATTAGAATATGCTATGTGCTTCACTTATATCTTTTGAGGTTGATAGTTTTTGCTCTAGTGCTTCACTTATATCTTTTAGAGCACGGCGGTGTCTTAATTTTGTAGAAATTGCTAGTCTCTCATGCTTCACTTATATTATTTTGAGAGTCTTTTAGAACAACATGGTATTTTCTATGATCATAAAATTGGTCCTAGAATGGTAGGCATCCAAGTTGGGTATAATAAAAACTATCATAGGAAGTGAATTGGATGCTATGATCAATTTGATACTTGATAATTGTTTTGAGATATGGAGGTAGTGATATTAAAGTCATACTAGTTGGGTGATTATGAATTAAAGAATTCTTGTGTTGAAGTTAGCAAGTCCCGTAGCATGCACGTATGGTTAAAGTTGTGTAACAAATCTGAAACATGAAGTGTACCTGGCTTGTGCATCCTTATGAGTGGCGGTCGAGGACGAGCGATGGTCTTTTCCTACCAATCTATCCCGCTAGGAGCATGCACGTAGTGCTTGGTTTTTGTTGACTTCTAAATTTTTGTAATAAGTATATGAGTTCTTTTGACTAATGTTGAGCCCATGGATTATACGCACTTTTACCTTTCCACCATTGCTAGCCTCTTCGGTACCGTGCATTGCCCTTTCTCACCTTGAGAGTTGGTGCAAACTTCGTCGGTGCATCCAAACCCCATAATACGATACGCTCTGTCACACATAAACCTCCTTATATCTTCCTCAAAACAGCCACCATACCTACCTATTATGGCATTTCCATAGCCATTCCGAGATATATTGCCATGCAACTTTCCACCATTCCGTTTATCATCATGACATACATTACTTTTGTCATATTGCCATTGCATGACCATGTAGTTGACATCGTATTTGTGGCAAAGCAACCATGCATAATTTTTCATACATGTCACTTTTGATTCATTGCACCATCCCGGTACACCGCCGGAGGCATTCATATAGAGTCATATCTTGTTCTAGTTTTGAGTTGTAATTCATATGTTGTAATCAATGAAAGTGTGATGATCATCATTATTAGAGCATTGCCCAAAAAGAAAAAAAAAGATAAAGAAAGAAAGGCCAAAAGAAAAAGAAAGGCCAAAGAAAAAATAGAAGAAAAAAAAGGAAAAAAAGGGGCAATGTTACTATCTCTTTTCCACACTTGTGCTTCAAAGTAGCTTCATGTTCTTTATATAGTGAGTCTCATATATTGTGCTTCAAAGTAGCACCATGTTTTTCATATAGAGAGTCTCATATGTTGTCACTTTCATATACTAGTGGGAATTTTTCATTATAGAACTTGGCTTGTATATTCCTACGATGGGCTTCCTCAAATGCCCTAGGTCTTCGTGAGCAAGCAAGTTGGATGCACACCCACTAGTTTTCTTATGTTGAGCTTTCATTCATTTATAGCTCTAGTGCATCTGTTGCATGGCAATCCCTCTCCTCATGTTGACATCAATTGATGGGCATCTCCATAGCTCGTTGACTATCCTCGTCAATGTGAGACTTTCTCCTTTTTTTGTCTTCTCCACACAATCCCCATCATCATATTCTATTCCACCGATAGTGCTATATCTATGGCTCACGCTCATGTATTGCGTGAAAGTTAAAAAAGTTTGAGATTATTTAAGTACAAAACAATTGCTTGGCTTGTTATCGGGGGTGTAGAATTTTGGAACATTTTTGTGTGACGAAAATGAAGCATAGTCTAACTATATGATTTTGTAGGGATGAACTTTCTTTCGCCATGTTATTTTGAGAAGACATGATTGCTTTGATTAGTATGATTGAAGTATTACTATTTCTTTTATCAATATCAACTTTTATTTTGAATCGTTTGGATCTGAACATTCATGCCACAATAAATAAAATTACATTGAGAATTATGCTAGGTAGCATTCCACATCAAAAATTCTGTTTTTATCATTTACCTACTCGAGCACGAGCAGGAATTAAGCTTGGGGATGCTTGATACGTCTCCAACGTATCTATAATTTTTTATTGTTCCATGCTATTATATTACCCCTTTTGGATGTTTATGGGCTTTATTTTACATTTATATCTTTTGGGACTAACCTACTAACCGGAGGCCCAGCCCGTATTGCTGTTTTTTTTGCCTATTTTAGTATTTCGAAGAAAAGGAATATAAAACGGAGTCCAAACGGAATGAAACCTTCGGAAGCGTGATTTTTGGAACGAACGTGATCCAGAGGACTTGGAGTGCAAGTCAAGAAGCAATCGAGGCAGCCAGGAGATAGGAGGGCGCGCCCACCTCTCCTGGGCCCCACGAGCGGCCACCGACGTTCTTCTTCCTCCTATATATACCTACGTACCCCGAAAACATCCAGGGAGCCAACGAAAAACAATATCCACCGCCGTAACCTTCTGTATCCGCGAGATCCCATCTTGGAGCCTTCGCCGGCACTCCGCCGGAGGGGGAATCGACCATGGAGGGCTTCTACATCGACACCATAGCCGCTCTGATGAGTTGTGAGTAGTTTACCACAGACCTTCGGGTCCATAGTTATTAGCTAGATGGCTTCTTCTCTCTTTTTGGATCTCAATACAATGTTCTCCCCCTCTCTTGTGGAGATCTATTTGATGTAAACTCTTTTTGCGGTGTGTTTGTCGAGATCCGATGAATTGTGGGTTTGTGATCAAGTTTATCTATGAGAAATATTTGAATCTTCTCTGAATTCTTTTATGTATGATTGAGTTATCTTTGCAAGTCTCTTCGAATTATCAGTTTGGTTTGGCCTACTAGATTGATCTTTCTTTCCATGGGAGAAGTGCTTAGCTTTGGGTTCAATCTTGTGGTGTCCTTACCCAGTGACAGAAAGGGTTGCAAGGCACGTATTGTATTGTTGCCATCGAGGATAAAAAGATGGGGTTTATATCATATTGCTTGAGTTTATCCCTCTACATCATGTCATCTTTCTTAATGCGTTACTCTGTTCTTATGAACATAATACTCTAGATGCATGCTGGATAGCGGTCGATGTGTGGAGTGATAGTAGTAGATGCAGGCAGGAGTCGGTCTACTTGTCGCGGACGTGATGCCTATATACATGATCATGCCTAGATAATCTCATAATTATTCGCTTTTCTATCAATTGCTCGACAGTAATTTGTTCACCCACCGTAATACTTATGCTATCTTGAGAGAAGCCACTAGTGAAACCTATGGCCCACGGGTCTATCTTTTATCATATAAGCTTTCATTCTACTTTTATTTGCATCTTTACTTTCTGCATCTATATTATAAAATACCAAAAATATATTTATCTTATCATACTATCTCTATCAGATCTCACTTTCGCAAGTGGCCGTGAAGGGATTGACAACCCCTTTATTGCGTTGGTTGCGAGTTCTTTGTTTGTTTGTGTAGGTACATGGGACTTTTGAGGAGCCTCCTACTGGATTGATACCTTGGTTCTTAAAAATTGAGGGAAATACTTACGCTACTATTGCTGCATCACCCTTTCATCTTCAAGAAAAACCAACGCAAGCTCAAGACATAGCAGACAACAAATTGCCATATGCAGAGTTCTCTTACAACAACAGTTATCAATCCAGTTTGAAGATGGCCCCTTTCGAAGCTTTGTACGGAAGGAGGTGCAGGACACCATTGTTGTGGGATGAAGTTGGAGACCGTTAGCTGTTTGGACCAGATTTGATTAAGGAGTCTGAAGAGACAGTTAAGTTGATTCGCGATAGGCTCAAGGTAGCCCAGTCCAGGCAGAAAAGCTATGCAGATTCTAAACGCAAGGAGACAGTATACGAAGTCGAAGACAGAGTTTATCTTCATGTATCCCCACTTCGAGGAGTTAAGCGTTTTGGAGTTAAAGGAAAGTTAGCGCCACGTTTTATGGGACCATACAAAGTTTTGGAGCGTATGGGAGAAGTTGCTTACAAGTTGGAATTGCCCGAAGGATTGTCAGGAGTTCATGATGTGTTCCACGTTTCCCAGTTGAAGAAGTGCCACGCAGACTTGGCTGATATACCGCTGAGAGATACAGTGCCACTAGAAGCGATTCAGTTGGATAGTGATTTAACCTATGAGGAGAAACCAGTCAAGATTCTCGATTATGCCAGCCGAGTCACCCGCAGCAAGGTTATCAAGTTTTGTAAAGTTCAGTGGAGCCACCATACAGAGGATGAAGCCACCTGAGAGCGAGAAGAAGATCTACTGAAGAACCACCCTCACCTATTTTCTAGCTAACCCGAATCTCGAGGGCGAGATTCATCTTAAGGGGGTAGGTTTGTAACATCCCAAATTTTCAATTTGGAATGTTATACACTAGATCATTATTGCATATCATGTTTTATTGCATTTTGGCTAGATCCTAGAAATTCTACGCAACTCAAGGACCCACGGAGAGAGTTGGGGATTTCGTTATTTTCATATTTGAGTTTTCTCAAATTTTGAAAATAGAATCATTTGATTTTAATTATTTTATCTTCAAATATTTCAATTATAAAAATAAGAGAGAGGGAATAAAATGACTTTCCCAAAATAAAGAAATATTGGAGATTTAATAATAAAATCAAATAAGATTTTATTTCGGAGTTTATCGCTATTTTATTTTGAATTAGGAAAAATGCGTTTTTCAAAATTGAATTTTAGGCCCAAATAAATGTTCACCTAGTCCGTCTTATTTTTAGAGGACGGGGATAATTTATTTCGGGATTTTTGGAGTTCGTTTAGTATTTTTTTTATTTTTTTTTCTGCGCGAAATTATTTAAAAAAAACGAACCGACCTACCGGGTCGTGTCCGTCCCGGACTCCTGGCCCGGCCGGCCCTTATAAGCCAGGAGGCCACCCCACCAGCCCAGTCGCCCGCCCCCGAAACCCTAGCCCCGATCCGCCGCCGCTGCGAGCCGCCGCCCGCGCCGCCGCCGTTGACCGCCGCCGCCGACCCTGCCACCGCCCTCGCCGGAGGTAGCCGCCGCCGCCTCGGTTTTTGCGAGAAAATCGATCGTTTTTTTCAAAACCCTAGATCCGTGTTTTTAGATCCGATTCGGTTTAGTTTATTTTGTGGACGTTCGTCCGTACGTTCGTTTTAACGAATGGTTTTCGTCGTTTAGCCGCAGACAGCGAACGTTCATTCGTTAGCCTGTTCGTCCGTTTTTCTTTTTCTCGGATTTTCCGCGATTATTTCCGATCGCGATTTCTGATCCGATTTTCGTTCTAGTATAACTTTTCGCTCGTTTATCGGAATCAGGTGATTCAAGCGCCTAGAGTTTCGTCTCGAAACCCTTTTTCCGTTTAACCTACTCAAACAAGTTTTTGCTACCGTAAAATTTGAATTAGGTCCAGATTAGTAAATGAAGCCTGTTTCTTTCGCCGTTTGAGTTTCGTTGCTTCGTTTGATTTGATTCTTTTTACAAACCGGAGTTCTTAAGTTGAACTTTCTGGTTAGATCTCTTATTTGTGTTTTACGTGTGCATTAGATGAGTGCTTATTGTATGCTTGTTTGTTTGCGATAGAGTATCCGGAGTGCGCCGCTTGCTACTACGAGTCTCTAGGTTTCACGGATCATCAGCAAGACAAGTAACACTTTGATCATACCTCTTTACTACCCAGTTTTATTGCATTAGATCAATCCTCAAACAATTGCATGGTTAGGATCTGATTAATATGTGAGTTTTGGGAAGTAGATGAGGTAGAACCTAATACCTGTTTTATTATCAAACCTTTGGGAGTTACTTCTATGTTTGCTTATATTGCTATGCTATGCGAGTAGACGTGGATTGGGTGAGTGTATCCATGACCGATGTGAGTATTGTTAAGTAATGGTTTATTTAAGGTGGCAACTTTAATACACATCTGGATAGATTGAGTCAACTGGGGAACCCGGTGTTGCCTGTATTTTTTTGAAAATCCCGGGGTACCGTGTGATTCTCCTATGGACCGTCACCCAGGCTCAAAGGGATCATGAGATTATTCATGCTAGAAACTTTCGTGTGCAGCCGCAAACTACTATGCGCTCTAGCATAGTTGAGTATGTTGTGTGACCTCTTTCAGTGGTAGACTAGCAAATGTAGGGGATGTAGGTTGATATTGTCTATCCAGAGTAAAGAGTTAATGCTTCTGAAAGACTGTGTCTCGATCATCCGTCTCTCAAACACCATGTAGTGCGAGAAATCAAGCGGAGGAGATCGAGTCTTGCGGGGAAAAGTGCGCAAACCTCTGCAGAGTGTATAAACTAATCATGGTTAGCCGTATCCCCGGTTATGGACGTTTGGAGTATCTAGTACCTGGATTATCATGTGAATCTCATCATGTTACTTAATTTAATTTTGTTGGGTTAATGATGATGCTTAATTGAGATTGAGTTGGAGGAACCTTCTCAATATTTAACAACCACCATCATAGTTAAATAAAATATATTCCTTTGTTGTAGAAAAAATGGCTTTATGCAAAACTGTAACCATACAGCTTTCCACCAGCCATATATGCATGTAGTGATAGCATTATTCTGTTCATTACTCTCTATGTGTTACATTGTCAGCATATTCCATGTGCTGACCCGTTTTCGGGCTGCAACGTTCATGTTGCAGACTTTTCAGACGACGAGTAAGGTGTCTTAGGTCGTGATCTTATACTCAGTGATGTCGTTGGAGTTGATGGACTCACTTATCTTCCAAGCTTTCCGCTGTTATCGTTATTAGATGGCCTTAAGCCATATTTATTGTAATAAGTTCTCTTTTGAGACATTCAATGTAATAAGTGTGTGATTGCTACTCTATTATAAATTCTTCAAGTACTGCGCGTATCAGCATTACCGATCCCTGTCTGAGATCTGGTCGCTACATGTGCATATTAACCTTTACTCTTGAGTTAACTGCATATCATCTCCTTTTCCTTTTCGGAGATCATTCATGTTGCGTGCTGGTTAAGGAAGAACCAGTGCAATCGAGGTTGCGTTTGACATTGGCGCAGGACGCCTATATGGAATTTCTGGAGGAAACCACCACCTAGAAGTCAGATTCCCAGGGTCTCTTTGGTTGGTGTTTTGGTTGGTATAGAGTTTCTAGCAATGACATGTGCATCAACGTTCATGGCGACAGAGAATTATCCGATGACTCGCAAAAAAAAAGAGAATTATCTGATGAATAATCGATAACCAAATAACCCTCATCCGATCAATAGACGACGTACTTCTACCCGCCAAAAAATTATACTACCTGCTGCACTATTACCAGAAACACGAAGGAAAGCAAACTGCGGAGAGATGACATCCAAGTAGGAAATGTGAAGCAGTATCAGACTACATATATATTGTAATAAACACAAAGCAAGGGCAGTTTGACGACATTAATAATTAATTAATTACAATAACAGAGAATCCCACAACGCTCTCCCTTATTTATTCTACACGGAGGATATATGTCCCCTATCACTTCCAAACGACTAGGACAACAATTGGTGAAATGTGGATCACAGCATTAGCTCTGGAAACAGATCAAAACTTGAAGCAACCAATTCTTGATGAGAATGTCCGCCCACTCACATCCACGCCATCATGACAGAAGCGCCGTTCTCCGAGTTACCAACAGGGCCTGTGTGGTTTCCGCCGCGAGAAAGCAGCGCCAGCAGCCCGCCGCCATGCACCCTGCCCTCCGGCAATGGAGGCTCCGACTGCATCGAAACAGGATCAACCTTCACTGCTGCAGCAACTTCCATCTCGTCGGGTTTAACATCTGTGGCGAAGTGGTGGATCACAGGGCCTAATGTACCACCACCATGAACACAGTGGTCCTGGACTAGAGCGGTGTGAGCTGAACAGAGGCCAGTCTTGCTGCGAGCAAATTTATCACACTGCTCTGTGCCAATACCGAAGCTCGAGTCCGGCAGGCCCCATGAGCAGCGCTTGCCTCCCCCGTGCGCCTTGCAGAAATCAGTGCTCCCCTGCGCACTCTTCACACAGCCGTCGAACCTGCATCTCTTGCCACCACCATGGCGCACACAGTACTCCGTCCGCCCTCTAGCACTCTTGGTGCAATCAGAAATAGCGCACCTCTTCCCACCACCGTGCGCAACACAGTACTGCGTCCCGCCATGCACGCTCTTGGGGCACACTCCACCACCCTCAAACAAGCAGCGCTTGCCTCCTCCGTGGCCCTTGCAGTAAGGGGTGCTGCCTTCAGCTCCTTTGGTACAGCCCAAGAAAGTGCAGCGCTTGCCTCCACCGTGCGCCTTGCAGAACTTTGTGCTTCCCTGTGCACCCTTTGCACATTCTGGAAATTGGCAACGCCTCCCACCCCCATGAGAGATGCAGAGGCCAGAATGACCTTCTGCGCTCTTGGTGCACTTGTCTTGCTGACACCTTTTTCCACCTCCATGCCTGATGCATAAGCCAGATCTTCCTCGGGCAGCACGGGAGCAGCCATCATTACTGCACCGGCGGCCACCACCATGGGCAATGCAGTGGTCGGTGCGCCCTTCAGCGCTCTTTGTACATCCAAGAAACTCGCATCTCCTCCCTCCGCCATGGGCCTTGCAATATATGGTCCTTCCTTCAGCACCCTTCTGGCAACCAGGTTTCTGGCATCGCCTACCACCACCATGGGCTATGCAATGCCCTGATGCACCTCTTGCCCCTTTCCCACATCCAGGGAACTGGCAGGTTTTAGTGTTAAGATTGCGCTGCTGAGGGTTAGTTACCACCGAAGTACAGGCAACCGAGCTCTTCACACTTGCTGGCAGAGTTGACGATATGACTGGCGAAGACAAAGTACCATTCTCTTGTCTGGGTATCTTCGAAAATGGGAAGGCATATGTTGCTTCAGACGCATATGATGATGAAATCACAGAGTGCTCAAAACCCCAACTAGACGGTGCTGACCCATTCCCTATAATGGCTGGTAATGAATAGGTCACTGGTATGTCCAAGCCATCATGAATATTTGGTGACACCATATTTGTACAAGTGACAGCAGATTCAGGTGAGCCAGTGGATAAACTCAACTGAAGATCCAGTTTAGGAGATTTGGCCACCAAACCAGCAGAGGATTTCCTTTGGAAGTGTGCAACATCATTGCCAAGGGAAAGCTCAAAATTCAAGCTAAGATCAACAGATGACTCCTCATCAGCCTCCTTTAGCGAGCACGGAGACATTGCACAAGCTGTGGCAGAGCTTACTTTGCTATTGTCAGATGAACTTGGTGAACGGCCTAAACCCAGAGTGAGTAATGCATCCCCAGTACCTTCTGCTCCCGCCATAGTACCCCACTTCCTTTTCAGGGCTTTTGTGTTAGTGAATGAAAAGCTGGAGTATGATGTGGAATCAAGTGTAGTGCCTCTATGCTGAGCAGTATGTTGGACTGAGCTCTGGTAATGACAAGTGTTTAACGAGTTGATGCTATCACCAAATCCAAGGCCATGAGAAGTTTTGTCCATTCCAATTCGGAAACATCAACCAATTAGTAAATGAAAAGAACCACCAGTTGACTGACTTCCTGGTATCATAACTTTATTTATTAACTTCTACTAGGTTAGAAAACTCAGAACAGCTTGCAACCCCCGCTAACAAAGCCAGATACATCATCACGATCCATTTCTCGCCAGTATGTATGGGGTGAGTGGGATGAAGTTTTGAACTGACCCTCAGTTTCTACTTAGAAACTTCCACAGTTCAGGCCAAACAGAAAGTGATGATCCTGCTGATTAGTAAAAAAATATGAGGTGAGAATCTAGGAAGTCTCAACTACAAAGCTCATGCAGCAAAAATAAAAATAGATCCATAAAAGGCTACTTAACATTAAAGGGTCATAAAAATTGCACACAAAGAGAAAAGGAGACCACAACCAGGAGCAGCTATCTACTAAAAGGAGAGCACAGTCATGACATGTCCACTTCTGTCATGATCAACAGATCCTAGAATTGTCGGTGCCTTTATAATTCAAAACAAACTAATGTTGGTTTACCCTAATGCTAAACCGTTCAACTTGTAAATTTAACAGACTCTGTTTAGAATTTTGTAGTGACTTCAATAATTAGCTTTTATAATCATATTCTCTCAAGATATTAGTACCTCCGTCCCAAATTACTTGTCTTAGATTTGATACGGATGTATCAAACACTAAAACGTGTCTAGATACATCCGTATCTAGACAAATGTAAGACAAGTAATTCGAGACGGAGGGAGTATAAGATTATAACATTGCATAGCATTGTTTTGAGATGAGTCTATATGTATCATTTTTATTTGTTGATCTGTAAGTGCCTACACAGATCAAAGATCAGAAAGATTGATTACACATGTACTATATCAGTTGAGGGGACAACAAATCTTAGACCCTATAGATGGCCAGGTGTAATTCAATATTGCAGTTCCAACTGCATTAAACATTTGTCATCTGTTGTTTATTTGAATACCAGCACCCCATTATCTTATAACAAGTAATGAAGTTGAACAGCATGACACCTTTTGCTCTGAACAGGAATACGTGCTTCCTGTTAATTCTTTCATAAGAAATAGAATGTGCAGTTTCATCTTTGATTTGCATAAGATAACCAACAACAAGTACACTTCATAAGATGCAGTAGCAAGGCAGAAAAATGTCGGTATGTAGGACCTTAAAATAAAGAAGATATCAAAGAAGATATCAAAGATGATGAATTATACCCAGTATAGCAGCACTCGCGGAGCCCAAATGAGTTGAGAACACACAGGAGTGAAATCAGCGGTCCCTGCAAAAAGAACATAGTCTTGTTAAAATTTATGTGGTGGATAAAAGATTGTAGATCATGCTAAATACATGTTTCACTTGTCTATTTTTAGTGCACATCAGAAGGAAAATGTTAAAGTTGCTGACACTGTAGCCCACATATTATAGCTAAAAATTATGTCATGTTCCTTTTGCAAAACACATTATAGGAAGTACCAACCACAGGGTTATCAGAATAACACCAACTTCGGGGAGATCCTATTCACTTACTACTAGCTCATCCCTTCTACAGTATTTTTAAGTTCAGTATGTATTACTTGCCAGGAGATGATTGTATGACCAGTTTGTCGAAAAGAAGGAAAAAGGTAGTCTTCACTCACAACTAAAAGAGTTATAGTAAGGTCTTCAATTCTTCATATGCTTAGCGCGCGCATCAGATTCTTGTGCATGCCCTTACAGAAGTTGGGACAACCTAAAACTAGACGCCGCCTCAATCAATATGGCATCACATTTTTTGCATAACCAAACTTTGCCACAAGTATGGCTCTTATTTGTCTCACTACCACAACTATGGGATGCTGCACTTCCTTAGCATCCTGCCAGGCTGATAAAACGACCCTTTTGCCAAACATTGCAAAAGCAATGGTGACCAATCTCTTTGCGACAAGCCACAGTTGTTGGCAGTCTGGCAGTAGCTAGCTTAGATATAATATTGTTGCATTTTTTTCGTCATAGGATTAGTGCCAGTGCTTTTGGAGGAGCCTCCAATCAATAAAGATACAACGATCCCATCAGCTATGATTTGCTTTTCAGATCAAACATTGACATCAATAAGTAATTATTCGTGAGACAGCCAGCCTTGTTATCCATGGCAACTCGCCGAGTCTTAATTCCCAAAACCTAGACGCCAACCCAAACCGTGCAACTGGACAATATTATGACAGGTTTTCACAAAGTTCGTGAGGAAACGCCGGTGAGTCTTCACCTTTTTACTTCGCTTGAGAAATGATTTTTTTTTTCGAAAAGTTGAGAAATGGAAATGTATCATACCCCTGAAGGGATTGCATACCCAAGAAAACAAGCAAAAGCGATAAGACGTTTATTACTATTATAACTCTAATTCTGTAATTAGCATTCGCAAGAATCTAAAGTTTTGTACATCAACCCAGCCATAATTTAACGAAGCACGAATAGTGACAGGTGATACAAAGGGACATCCACCGAAATGATCTTCCCTGTCAGTCATCGAATTAACAAGGGCAACCGAAACAGAGAAGACAAATCTGAGGCAAACACGTCCATATGCCTTGAGGAATGGCCCATGAAAAACTAGAAATCGGGAGCCATAATCCATAACGACCCGGTATGAGAAAAAGAGGTAAGAAACAAATTCCAGCGGCGGCCGTTTGTATCACCAGATTGCTCACCCTGAACAGAAAGCACCAAAAAAGGGGGCGCAAAAGGCTGCATGCTAAAGGAAAGGAAAGGAGAGGAAAGAGCGCATGAATGAAAGCCGCCAAAAAATTTCTTATCTCAGAGGAAAACCAAACCAACAAACGGGCATGCCATGACTTTCTCTGCACATCACACAATCACAAGAACCATGAAAGAAGAAACACGCGCACAGTCAGAAAGAGATATCTAAAGAAAACAGGTTTCAGAGAGTCGTGAATCTGGCACGAATCGGCGGAAAACGAAAATCCCGGCGCGCATCGGAGACGATAACAGACAGGAGCAAGCGCTTCCCGGCAAACGACATATACATACATATAGACATGGAAGCGGGTAGGGAGGGCGAGGAGAATCCGGCAGCCGACGCACCTGGGTGTGGGTGGAGGAGGAGGAGGAGGAAGCGGGCGATCCAATCGACTGGGTCGCGAGGGTGGCTAGGGTTTTGAGGTAGTTGCGCGAGCGCGAGAGACCCGGCGGCCAGCAGACCAGATTTGTAGGGAGGAAGGACGGGAGTTGAGCGGGGTTGAAGGAAAGCTCAGCGGAGAAAAACCGAGGACGCAGGCGGGCAGGGGGTGCTATAAAACAGAGAAGGGAGTGGGGTGGGGCGGGGCGCCACAGGTAAAACGCTGTGGCCACCCGGTTGTGTGATGACTTGATGAGGGGGAGGGAAAATTGGAAAGCGGGCAAAAGGCGATGCACTCGTGCCTCCTCTTTCCACCTGGTTTGGCATCTTGTCCAGGTACGACCGCTTCTCTTCTTGCTTACTTCTACTACCACCGCTACCACTTTTTTTCCAGGAAAGTCAGGAGCCTTATTCCAACAATTGTTCGTGAGGGCTCCGACTTTGGCCCTGTTTGTTTCATAAGTCTTAGGATTTTTTTAAGTCTCAACTTATAAGTCATAATTTCCTACCTGTTTGTTTACAGGGACTTATAAGTCCCGAGTAGGGACTCGGGACTTATAAGTCCATGTTGCACCGCTGCAACGAGGCTCAGGAGAAGGCCTGTCCGGCGATTGGAGGCACCGCTGCAACGAACCGAGGCAGAACGAACCGAGGTGGGGCGGCGACGGGGCGGCGAACCGAGGCAGAACGAACTGAGGCGGGGCGACGACGGGGCGGCGACGCGGCGGCGAC